>NC_079437.1:47312740-47357740 GCF_903798145.1 Danio aesculapii | reverse complement strand
CTAACAAGAGGGGAATTATCGTCTAAACAATCCTCCCGCTACCAGCTATCAGCTGCTCACATTCCTGAGACGGGAAAACACGGCTGTGAAAATGCCTCTGGATCGGATTAATTCAGATTCTCACTGCTGTACAAACTGCCACAAACTTCTACAAAAGATTGCAGTTCTTGAAACAAAGTTACTTGCGATCCAACCAGAACTGCAGCGTCATTGTGGACGCTCACAGCAAATAGCCGGTGAGTCCCATAAATCTATTCCTACCACTATTTGGAGCACTGAAAAACAGATTAAAGCTGTGGAAAATGAGCATTGGCATAAACAAGGTGCGAGACCAAAGGGTACTCGTGGGGTCAGATCATATGCTGCCGCATTAGCGTCCTCTACCCCAAATACAGCTCGGACTCAAATACAGCTTGAGAACAGATATGAAGTACTGAGTAATATGGGTGAAGAATCCCCAAATGCAGTCAGACAGAGATCGCATGACTCAGCAGCTAACTCTGCATGGAACAGAGGCTCAAGGCCGACTAGACAGCGGCATTCTGCTCCGATCGCACCTGAGATAAGAACACTAGTTGTAGGAGATTCAATAATCAGGAATTTTAGGAGCAAATCTACAATGACATACTGCTTCCCTCATGCAACAGTTTCTGATGTAAACAAAGAACTTAAGGAAATTCTGAAAAAGCACAAGACTGCAAAACGGATTATCATCCATGTGGGGAAGAATGATATTCGAAAGGAACAGTCAGAACTGCTCAAGAGAGATTTCTGTGAGCTCTTGGAAACAGTTGAAAGAGTGAAAATTCAGCCGTTCATCAGTGGACCACTCCCTGCAAGAGGGACAAACATGTTTTCACGGCTGCTTGGTCTAAATGTATGGCTGCAGAAAGCATGTAACAGGAAAGGACTGAATTTTATTGACAACTTCAATCTCTTCTGGAACCAAAGACAACTGTTGACATCAGACGGCCTTCACCCAAACAAACTTGGTGCAAAGGTGCTAAAGGACAATATCTTCTTCTCCCTCCATCATCCATCAGCTGTATGTGCCACTGACCTCAATCCAAATGGCACATACACACCTAGCATCTGTCCGGATGACCACAGGACCTCAAATCAGCTCCCGAGTGGACTTGGGGTTGACGCATCACCCAAGGACAGTGATAACGCCACACAGCCAAAACACCCACTGTTGATAGAGACACTATCGCTGGCCCTCTGCTCAACACAGACAGACTGTGACGCATCAGAACAGCATCATGTCTCGTCACTAAAAAACGATCCTCAGGAAAACACCCAGGAAAACATATTTCAGCACCCAGAATCTCCAGAGCCACAGCCTCTGTCGCCAGACACGTTCCCATTATCACCTTGCTCGCCTCTCTTGGGTTTCTCAAAAAAGATGGAGGAACTGGTGCATGCTGGAACTAAACTTTCACACTCCATCGCCGCAAGCCCCCAGTTACCAACCAAAAAGCGGCCTGCTCCACAACCACCTCTGAGCCCACCTGGAAGAGCCCTCCGACATTTGCCCCACCGCCAGGGCCCAAACAACAACGCACCATCTTCAGCTGGTGAACAAAACTGCTCTCCATGATGTGTCTCGGGTGCCTGCTTAGATAACAGTGTCTTTATCAGATGTTTACAGAACAAGCAGGAACCCAGTGTGCCTGTAGCTTTCTCTACACATATATGTGTTGTATTACGTGACAGAAAACCGAAGACTTTTTCAGGCCGTATAGCAAATCACTCAAATCTTGTGTCTATTAAATATAAATCTGAGACTACTGTAGCAAAAACAGCTAAAACTGTTAAGTTAGCACTTTTAAACATCCGATCACTTAACAATAAGTCACTTTTAGTCAATGATTTTATCAGCTCAAATTGCCTTGATTTTATGCTTTTAAATGAAACTTGGCTAGATAACAGCTGTAGTGCAGCAGTTCTGAATGAAACAGCTCCTTTAAACTTTGACTTTTTGAGTGTTTGCAGAGCCAATAGGAGAGGTGGAGGCATTGCTGCCCTGTTTAAAGATGTCTATGAGTGTAAACAAGTGTCATTTGGTGACTTTTTGTCTTTTGAATATCTGAGTATAGCACTAAAAGGTGCTCCACGTATCTTACTGATCATTATCTACAGACCTCCAAAATATTCTCCAGCTTTTATTGATGATTTTACAGAGCTGTTATCAATAGTAACCTCTGAATTTGACTATTTTACCATTGCTGGGGATTTTAATATTCACATTGATAATCCAGAAATCAATGCTGTAAAAGAACTGATGACTGTTTTGAACACTTTTGATCTGACTCAGCATGTTCAAGAACCCACACACAATCGTGGACACACTCTTGATCTACTTATAACTAAGGGTTTACACATTTCATCAACTGTTGTTAAAGATGTTGCACTATCTGATCATTTCTGTATTTTCTTTGATATATTGATCACTCCAGCTATTAAAGACAGATCTGTCTCTGTCAGAAAGAGATGCATAAATGAGAACACTAATGAGCAGTTTATGAAGGTCATATCGCTAGCACCAAGTATATCTGCAGACTCTGTTGATTCTCTCCTTGATTTGTTTAATTCTAAAGTTAAGAATGTCATAGATGACATTGCTCCTGTTAAAGCCAAGAATATAACTAGCAGCCAAAGGGGATCCTGGACTAAGTCCCCAAAATTAAAAATGACGAAAAGACAGTGCAGAAAAGCTGAGCGTATGTGGAGAAAGACGAAACTAGTAGTCCATTATAATATCTATAAAGACAGTCTTCGTGCTTTTAATATGGAACTAAAAACTGCTAGGCAGACTTTCTTTTCAAGCCTTATAAACAGCAACGTAAACAATGCTCGTAAACTCTTTGCAACGATAGAGAAACTCACAACCCCCCCCAGTCGGATTCCCAGTGAGCTACTCTCTGAAAGCAAATGTAATGAGTTTGCTCATTTCTTTACTGACAAGATCAATAATATCAGAAAGGCAATCAGCTCATCCAATCAGCCAAATTGTGTCGACGTCAGACTAGCTCAACCACAACTTAAGAAATCAGACATTATGTCCGATTTCATGGCAATTAATGGCAAAATCTTAGAAGAGATCGTGCAAGTTATGAAAACATCAACCTGCAGTCTTGACACGCTCCCCGCATTATTCTTTAAAACGGTGTTGACCTGCTTAGAAATGGATCTTCTAAAAGTGGTAAATGCTTCACTTCTCTCGGGGATTTTTCCTAACTCACTTAAAACTGCAGTTGTTAAACCCCTCTTGAAGAAGAGCAACCTGGATAACACCATATTGAGCAATTACAGGCCCATCTCAAATCTCCCTTTCATTGGCAAAATCATTGAAAAAGTTGTTTTTAACCAGGTTAACAAGTTCCTAATCTACAAGGGGTGTTTGGACAATTTTCAATCTGGTTTCAGACCACATCACAGTACAGAGAGCGCCCTTATAAAGATAATCAATGACATCCGCCTAAATACAGATTCAGGCAAACTAACAGTGCTGGTACTGCTCGATCTCAGTGCTGCATTTGACACTGTCGATCACAGCATACTTCTGGATAGGCTGGAAAACTGGGTTGGGCTGTCTGGGACGGTCCTCAAATGGTTCAGATCTTACCTTGAAGGAAGAGGTTACTATGTCAGTATAGGTGACCATAGGTCAGGGTGGACACCCATGACATGTGGAGTCCCACAAGGCTCGATTCTGGCACCACTACTGTTCAACCTTTATATGCTCCCTCTGAGCCAAATAATGAGAAAGAACCAAATCTCCTACCACAGCTATGCTGATGACACTCAGATCTACCTAGCCTTACTGCCTAATGACTACAGCCCCATTGACACCCTCTGCCAATGCATTGATGAAATTAACAATTGGATGTGCCAAAACTTTCTTCAGTTAAACAAAGAGAAAACTGAAGTCATTGCGTTTGGGAACAGAGATGAGGTTCTCAAGGTGAATGCGTACCTTGGCTCTAAGGGTCAAACAACAAAACATAAGGTCAAGAATCTTGGTGTGACTCTGGAGTCAGATCTGAGTTTCAATAGTCATATCAAAGCAGTTAGTAAATCAGCATACTATCATCTCAAAAACATTGCAAGAATTAGATGCTTTGTTTCCAGTGAAGACTTAGAGAAACTTGTTCATGCTTTTATCAGCAGCAGGGTGGATTACTGTAATGGCCTCCTCACTGGCCTTCCCAAAAAGACAGTCAGACAGTTGCAGCTCATCCAGAACGCTGCGGCCAGAATTCTGACCAGAACCAGGAAATCAGAGCACATCACACCTGTCCTCAGGTCTTTACACTGGCTCCCAGTCACATTTAGAATAGATTTTAAAGTATTATTACTGGTCTATAAATCACTAAATGGCCTAGGACCTCAATACATTACAGATATGCTCACTGAATACAAACCTAACAGATCACTCAGATCTTTAGGATCAAATAGATTAGAAATCCCAAGAGTTCAGTCAAAGCAGGGTGAATCGGCTTTCAGCTACTACGCCCCTCGTTGCTGGAATCAGCTTCCAGAAATGATCAGATGTGCTCCAACATTAGGCACATTCAAATCAAGACTGAAAACACATCTGTTTAGCTGTGCCTTTACTGAATGAGCACTGTGCTACGTCCGACTACTATGTTTTTCTCTTCTTTTTAATTCTTTTATAACACATTTTATCAGCTTTTATTTTATTTTTATTCTTACCATTTTTATGTTTGTTTTTAATTCTCTTATAATTGTTTCTTTTATTCCTGTTTATGTAAAGCACTTTGAATTGCCACTGTGTATGAAATGTGCTATATAAATAAACTTGCCTTGCCTTGCCTTGCCTATAGACAATTTAGCCTTCCCAATTCACCTGTACCGCATGTCTTTGGACTGTGGGGGAAACCAGAGCACCCGAAGGAAACCCATGCGAACGCAGGGAGAACATGCTGCACTGTTTTATATAATAATAATCATGCATTATTATTATTATTATTATTATTATTATTATTATTATTATTATTATTATTATATGCTTTACATTTTAGCTGTTTAAGTTGAATGATATGAAACAACCTATAATAACATTTCCTACAGTAAGTGTGCCATACAGTACATACTATACACTGTATGTACTGTATACTGCCACTTTTTAATTATGTAAAGCAAACACATAAACATGATACGTCTTCATGACAGGACTTGTGTTCATAGTTCATAACGCAACTTCCTTGTAAAGTGATTCTGACCTATAGCTTTATGCACTTGATGTAGGAGAAGCAAAACTGATGATGAATGAATATTTCATTGTTTGGATGTGTTATGATATGAGCTGTTCACCTTCGCTCTCGGTGTGTATGCGTGTGTGATCTGTGATTCTCTGTGTCCAGAAGAATCTTCCATCAAGAGCTGTCAATCATTGCATTCATTCCCAATCACACAGCACTGGCCAATACTTTCGACTCTCTGGAACAGTGCACACACACACACACAAGATCAATGAATTTCAACTACTAATTTAATATTACTCAATTTCACAGCCGATGGTGGGTATTATCGACTTCAGCATAGAGTCTCTGTAGATCAGTGCATATGGATGTGGTGTGATTAGACTGGGATGTTGCTCTTCCGGATAGTGGAATGTTCACGAAGACCTGGTTGACTGGTCAAACAACCCGCCTTGAGCAACATCACCTTTACAAAATGTAGCAGAAGTTTAATAATACACAATAAAGCAGAGCACATTTGTGAATACACCATTGTGTCACAGAAAGCTTGTATCATGAACAGGCTTAGGGAATGTTGTAGGGGTTCTGAACTGAATATAAATGTTGTACAGAGGGATATTTCACTAGGGATGTCCCGATCAGGTTTTTTATTGCCCCTTGAGTCCAAGTCATTAAACTTTTTTTGAGTATCTACTACTGATATCGAAACCCGATCCAATACTTTATAACATATAAAAAATAATAATAATAAAGAGCAAAGAAACAGATCCAGGATGTTCCTTATTATTTATTTAATTCACCTTATTTTAAAATTCAACAACTCTGTTAAAAACACTTCAGTGAGGTTGCTTGAACAAGTAATAAGTAACATAGATTCTTCCCTTTTGGACTTTAATGCAACAGTGAATATATAATGAAATGTAATATAAAAACAAATAGCATCTCAACTTAAAACATACCCGGCAGGCAATCCCAAGTTTACATATCTCACAGTTTGCTATGGAAATGTTGTCGTCATCAACTTTATAATACCTCCAGACCGCAGACATGCTCACGCTTTCCACTTCAAGCTGCTTCCTAGTTTTAATTTGCAGTATTTAATCAATAGCGTCTCTGCAACAAAGTGATTGTTTATGCCGCACACGTTGCTGTTTCTGTGAGAAGTTAAGAAAGACGTCAAACTCTGTGCCACCGCATAACTATAGATGTGTTAAAAAATAATGACAATGTACAGTATATATACAGTATATATATATATATATATATATATATATATATATATATATATATATATATATATATATATATATATATATATATAGGTAATGTCCGATTCCAATCGAATCTGAAACTGCATGATCCGGCCCGATTTCCGATCACATAATCGGATCTGGGCATCCCTATATTTCACCCAAGATAGAAAATGTACAGTGTAAAAAAAAATGTTAATTAACAACTTCCATATTTTGTGATTTACAAGTGTTTTGTTTATTTATGGTTGTGAATTGCATTATTGGATTTTTTCTGTCTGCTCTGTCAACTTTTAATGTAGAAAATTCAACTCTACACTTTAACAAAGTGACTTTTATTAACATTTTAGCAGTCTGAAAAAATATAATATATAAGAAATAAGAATCAGAATCAGAAAGAGCTTTATTGCCAGGTATGTTCACACATACTAGGAATTTGTTTTCGTGACAGAGCTTCTACAGTGCAACAGGATTACAGAGACAGGACAAAAAACAGATAATAAATATATTTTAAAAAATAGAAGTAAGTAGTGAGTGCAAATATACAGATTGACAAGTGTATGTACAGTACATGTTTATTACTATATACAACGTTATATGTGCAGCTGTTATGTGCAAATTGGCATGTAAAGTGTGTTGTTAAATAAGTGTATATGTGTATAAAAGTGTATAGCAAGTAGTGATGTTGGTTTCGCAATTATTATCATCAAGTGTTCATGAGATGGATTGCCTGAGGGAAGAAACTGTTTCTGTGTCGGGCTGTTCTGGTGCGCAGTGCTCTGTAGCGTCGACCAGATTGTAAAAGTTTAAAGAGGCAGTGTGCTGGGTGTGAGGGGTCCAGAGTGATTTTGGCAGCCCTTCTGCTCGCTCTGGATAAGTACAGTTCTTGGGGAGTAGGAAGGGTTGTACCAGTGATTCGCTCAGCAGTCCGAACTATTCGATGTAGTCTTTGGAGGTCGTATTTAGTAGCTGAGCTAAACCAGACAGTTATTGATGTGCAGATGACTGATTCAATGATGGAGGTGTAGAACTGTTTCAGCAGCTCCTTTGGGAGGTTAAACTTCCTCAGCTGACGAAGAAAGTACAGCCTCTGTTGAGCTTTTTTGGAGTCAATGTGAGTGTCCCACTTCAGGTCCTGAGAGATGGTGGTGCCCAGGAACCTGGATGACTCCACTGCTGCCACAATGCTGTCCATGATTCTCAGTGGGGGGAGAGCAGGGGGGTTTCTCCTGAAGTCCACTGTCATCTCCACTGTTTTGAGCGTGTTGAGCTCCAGGTTGTTGTGGCTACACCAGACAGCCAACTCCTTAACCTCCTGTCTGTAAGCAGACTCGTCACCGTCCTGAATGAGGCCGATAAGTGTGGTGTCGTCTGCAAACTTCAAGAGCTTCACAGAGGAGTCTTTTGATGTGCAGTCATTCGTGTACAGGGAGAAGAGCAGTGGGGAGAGGACACACCCGTGGGGGGCGCCAGTGCTGATTGTGCAGATGCTAGATGAGAATTTTCCCAGCTTCACCAGCTGCTGCCTGTCCGTTAGGAAGCTGTTGATCCACTGACAGACAGAGGTGGGCACAGAGAGCTGAGTTAATATAAGTATAAATTTAAAGTATAAAGAGCTGATTTATAAAAGTATAAAGAGCTGATTTATAAGTATAAATATAGAGAAATAAGTCTGTAAAATAACAGAACATGTACTAGCAATTTACAGTATTACAAGGTTTTTGTAGTGTAATATACAACACAAACCCAAACAATATATCACTTTAAACTAATAAAAATGTTCATAAAATTCACTTTTTCTAATTTTTCAAGGTTTTTGTAAGAAGTTTTTGTAAGAAAGACCAAGGTTCCATAATGCAATTCCAAAGCATAAATAAATGGGTAAAAATAAACCCAAATAAAAACATGAATCACAAAATACGGAAAACTGCTAATTAACAGATTTTTTTTAGTGTAGCCACTATTTACTCGAACCTTGGTTCCAAACCTTTTTTGAGTTTCTACATTATGTTGAACACTGACGATATTTTGAGAACCTTTAACCACTGAATTCCATATACTAGTAAAAACAAAATATTATTAAAGGGGTGGTCCACTACAATATCATATTTTAAACTTTAGTTCATGTGTAATGTAGCTGTGTGAACATAAACAACATCTCTGAATGTAATACGCTCAAAGCTTAATGCAAAGGGAGACATTGGCTTTTACAGAGGTAGCTTAGCAAAGCCTACAGCGAACAAAGTTTGGGGACTATAAAAAAATACATTCAGGTTAGTGAGATCACAAATGCTTTACGTTGCCCGCACGTGCAGCGAAGGGGCATGGCTAGAGGCGCTGTGATGTTATAGCAGAGTAAGCTAAAATGGCATCCAAACGCTGCTATTTCCACAGAGCTTCTCTTTCTGTATTTGGGCTTCCAAAGGACACAACACAAAGAGAGAAGTGCTTACAATTTAATTTTAATTATGTTCAAGAGAATTTTATGTAGCATTTGACAAAGGACAGCTTCCAGAATCTCTCCCAGTTCAGTGCTAGATTTGGCTTAAATCTCCTCAAAGAAGAGCAGCTTCAACCATAAAAGAAGAAGCTGTGGATTGCTAGCCACAACCTGTAAGCATTATTATTTGTTAAAATTGATCTATTACATGCATAGTGTCTAGCGTCAACAATATGTTTTAGCAAGGACGTAAACAAGGGTGTAAACAACAGGAAATGCTGTTTGGCACCATTAACAATTTAGCTCTACAAAACACTTTTTTGGGGTTTTAAAAACTGAAACAAATAGAACCAGATTCATGATGGACCAAAGTTTCAGAGGCAATGTGACAGTAAAATTGACACAATGTGAAGTTGAATAAAATTTTTCACGTGTGAAAATTTCAGGATTCAGCAATACCCTTTAGAGTTCATTCGGGTTGTGCACTCATTTGTGTCTGTCTTTGTGTTGAGTGTCTCTTGTAACTCGTCTCAATTGCCGATCGCTATATGGCAGATAAATCCCGCCTTCTAGTACAAGAGCCAATCATCGATCGGTATAGTGACAATACTCCGGGGGAGGGGCTTGAACCAGACGTGAGTTTCTGCAGATTTTGTGTGATTCGAACATTTAGAAACGAAACTAAAGAGACAGTTGTTGTTTAGTTTTATTGGTTATTCCTAGTATGAAATTCAATCATAATCTTGGCAAGTGGTTTTAGAGAATTTGATGTTTCCACATTTAGACAGAATGCCCGGGCATAGTGCCCAAGAGGCATTTCAAAGATGGCCGCCCAGTGAAATGACTTGTCTTAAAGGGACTTTGCTTGCGTTCAGTTTTGTGTTGAGTATTTGTGTTCTGTATTTAGCACATGGCTCAATGTTTACAATTTTATATGTGTCTTTCATGTTAACTTTAATGGGAACATGTGGTTGATGCCATTGACTGCGTGTTCTTTTTCTGTTTGATGTGAGTACATGGTTTTGTCTCTTTGTGTCCTGTGCTCTTTTGTCTATTGTCTAGTCCCACCCACCTTCTTATCCTATTATTAATCATTCTGTTCACTTGCACTCTGTTATCAGTTTATTTCTTGCTCTCCCTATTTATTCTCCCATTGTGCTCTGTCCTGGGCTGGTTCGTTGTCTTTTTTGTGTGTAAGTCTATCCTATAAGCTTATCTAGTTCCAGTAAAGTCAAGTTACTGTTTCTATCACACGGGTTAAGTTTTTTGTTGTTGTTGTTTTCAGGTGACACAGTGGCGCAGTAGATACCACAATCGCCTCACAGCAAGATGGTCGCTGGTTCGAGCCCCGGCTGGCTAGTTGGCATTTCTGTGTGGAGTTTGCATGTTCTATCCATATTCGTGTGGGTTTTCTCCAGGTGCTCATGTTTCCCCCACAGTTCAAAGACATGCACTCTAGGTGAATTGAATATCCTAAATTGGCCGTAGTCTATGTGTGTGAATGCAAGAGTGTATGGGTGTTTCCCAGAGTTGGATTGAGGCTGGAACATATGCTGGATAAGTTGACGGTTCATTCCGCTGTGGCAACCCCTGATTAATAAAGGGACTAAGTCGAAAAGAAAATAAATAAATGAAAAGGGTTAAAATGTTGAAGAAATATATTTTTGTCACCATATAGAGGCATAGGAATAGGACGTGTGTGTTTGGATATTGGATAGTATAAAAATTAGAACTTATTTCAGAAATAGTTTTGAAAAAAAATCTTTGCTCTTAATAAATTAATGATGAAATAAAATATGAAATGGATATCTTGAGTGGAGTGAATTCAAAACAACCACTGTCTCCCGAATCCATGGACAAATGAAAAGACAGAAACCACAGCCAGATGGTCTGCTCTTTTGAACCTCGTGTACGAGCAAATCTGTTTCCTCATTAGTAAAGGGTTCAGTTTTTCAGCTTCAAGTCCGCCATGTAATAGCAAATGTGCCATGGCATGACCACAACTGGCTCTTAAAAGCAATGGGATGTTGCTTTTGATTTGGGTATGCAGTTCACCTGCACTGTATGTTTTAGACACTACATTAAGTTTGTTAAAATATAGTCCTAATGTGAGTGCATTCCATACAAAGTCAATCCAAATGCACATACAGAGGCAAATTACTGTCACTTGAAGTATTTGCCGTTCACCTCAACCACATCTGCTGTGTTTGGTGTGAAAATGCTGTTGTTGCCCAATCAGAAAGTAGAAACAAAGTGAACATTGATGTCATGAGGCAAAAAGGTTTTTTTTTTTTAATTGGCCACATGACCACTCTGTAACCAGAGCTT
Source organism: Danio aesculapii (assembly GCF_903798145.1). NCBI lineage: Eukaryota > Metazoa > Chordata > Actinopteri > Cypriniformes > Danionidae > Danio > Danio aesculapii. The sequence goes on along the minus strand of NC_079437.1, from coordinate 47,346,494 downwards.
CTGAAAATATTCACCCATGCGTAAGTTTTTGAAAAAAAAATTGATTTCACTCACCTGACAGTTTTTTTGTGTGGATGATCAGTCACACTATGTAGAAAAAAATTCAACTCTTGTGTTCATATAAACAGCCACTAAATCTCTACAATGGTCCCACTTTATTTGTGGGAGTTATGTTTTAAAAATAACCTGCAATAGGTGAAATCTGTGAAGTAGTCAGCTTTATTTAGTGCAATTATTATAGATGTTTTAAGGCTGCAAATCCCCTGACTACACACTTCATACACTTCGCAAACACTCTATTTTGATGGTCTGTTTGAATATTTATAGACTGTTTGCCTAATATGTTGATACTGCTCCATCAACAGACATTTAACTGACTATAAGAATCTTTGCAAATACATGCAAGTCAACTTACTCTAACCCTAACCTAACAGTCTACTTATAATCTAATGAGAATTAGTTGGCTTGTAGATGCAATGTAACTTAAATTAAAAAAAAAATGGACCATCAAAATAAAGTGTGACTCACTTTTCTCACAGGCATCAACATTTTCAAAATTTTCTCTCATTTAAACACTCTCAAGTTCAAAACTTCATAGAAAAATAAGTCCACTATTTTAAAATGAATCCAAAGATCAAAACCATTTGATCTTCATGTATTTATTCCATTATGAGGTGCAGAACACAATTTACACAATGCGTTGTAGAAAAAAAAGCATGTCAAATTACATGAAAAAACTGCGAGGCAGTGAAAAGTGAACTGCATTATAGCGAGAGACCACCGTACAGCCTTCATGAAAATACAAAAAATAGAAAATGGCAAATTTTTTTATGGTGTAATTTTAGAAAATAGCGATCAAGCTTTATCAAACATCACTTAGATTTAAATAAGGCATCCGGTCTATCTTCAGTAATAATTACATGAAGTTCAGAGAAGAATAAGGGGTCATTCATTTCATCTAAAACTTGTGGAAAACATGAGCTGCATTGCTTATTTTACCTATTTCAACTTGCTTCTGAGCTTGTGCTTCCACGTTGCCTGTCATTGCTGAGCAACCACAAGTGACAAACCCTTGCAGCAGCTTTGATATAAGTTTTCTGTATGAAGGAAATTAAAAGCTCAGCAGAGTTTGTGTGTGCTCTGCGTTTGTCTGAAGTAATTAGTCTACTGTCATCAGTCTATGTTTAATCCATACAAAGTGTGAAGCTGATAAGTTGCTTCCTGTCACATAAGGTATAGTGTACTTACGACATTCTGAAATGTCAATGCTAACTCATGGTAATTTGTAACTTTTTTGATTTAGTGTAATTCGTATATATTTGTACAATCTCATTTGTACAATTTAGTACAATTTGCTCATTTGCCAATGCAACCATAATTGGTGGATGAGAAAAACGTACTAAATTGTATGGGTTTGGTTCCATGCCTCCTTTTAAAAACCATAATTTAATTTCATACATTTTTGTGTGACTGAGCTTGCACAAATTCACACAAATTAGCTTCTAAACTGACAAAATGTAACATTGTTAAGTTTTCTCGTGAGATCAGGCTGGGAATGCATATGTTTTCAACTAACTTTGCTACTTGAGAGCCCAAAGGATGTTATGTGTGAATGGCCCCTAAATGGTGAAATTAAATAGCCTTATTTTAAAACAAAGGAGCAGATAGCTATGATTGGTAAATGCATTGTCCTCTTTAATGTTGTAATGAAGCACGAAGGTAAAAAATTTACATCAAAAATTTATTTCTGGGGGTAAACCATTCCTTTACACTCAGAAACTCCCTGAATCTGTTAAATCTGACAATGATAGGCATGCTTTTTTGTAGTTCAAATGTCGTTAACGGATTCCGTAGTGTTCTTTTAGGTCTATACTGTAATTATGAGGTCATCAAGATTGTTACACCAAATCTGTAATAATACATAATTTATAGACTTATTTGTATCCTAGTTTAAATAAAATATTAGTTTTATATATTATATTTCTTACTGAAAATCCAACATTAAAGAGCCCATATTATGGGTTTTTGAAAATGCCCTTCCATGTAGTGTGCAACATAGCTCTAAGTGAAGTGAAATATCCAGCTAAGGCTTAAATTTTTAAGTGTACAGTGTTTAAAACTATTGATTCATCTATAAAAGAGTCGACTCATAGTGCTTCAAACGAGTCGTCTTGATAACGAGTCATTAGGTATTTCGTGATGACGCGGCTACGAAACACAAGTAGTTGCATGCGCAAACCCGGGAGATTTGAAACCTGCGGCCCCGCCCACTAACAGAAAAAAGTCACACACACACACAGAGACACACACAGACACCGGTCGAATGAAGTCACGCTGTGCAGATGGATATGATTGACAGTCTAATCAAAGATGAAACATCAGCAATATAGCCCAGCCTTGAGCAGTTCGAGCGCTTCTGGAAATTACATGCTTACAAAGAAGACTTCATCAGTTTGTTAAAGGAAGGATCAGAAAAGACTGTCAGAACATGGATCAGTGCATCATGAATCAGTTTCTTCCCCCATTTCACCAGAGTAAGTACGTGCGATTAAAATTGTTGCCTCGTTTACTCTAGCTTGCAAATGATGTATTTAGTTGTGTTTTGTTACTTGTACCCGCGTGTACTGTATCAGGTTAACTCTTTATATTCTCATATCGCGTGTAAAGCCACGTTAAAAAAACGCGACGCGTGCCGCTTTGATTATGGATCGTCAGCTGTTGCTAGACGCATGCAACGATCAAGTTTCAAAATATTTCAGCTCAGGTTCGAGGTGAGGTGTCTAAATTGCACCCAGCAAGCTGAACAGGCGCTCTAGGTGTGTGTGTCGTGTCCTCGGGTAGGAGTGTAATGTGTGTGCGGTATTCGCGGATATAACTGAGCGCCACGCCTTCTCTATTCAGCCGCTCCTCTATGGACGCACCGGCCCTGTGTGTGTGTGTGCGCGCGCGTGTGTGTGTGTGTGAAAAGAGCAAGAAGACTGTGACAGGCTAGGAGATCTCCTCGCCAGTTCTTGGACTTTTTGCTCAATAAAATAGTTAGTCGTCGGTATTTTCTAGTCCATCGTCTGTATTTACTTTCACCCACTGGCAGCCAAAATCCACTATAAAGCGTGTGTGCACTGTGACTACTTTTATATTGTTGATTAGCAGCTGGGCATTTCACTCTGTCTCGCGCTGATGCCTTGTCCGTGTCGACCAATCGCAGCAGGCTGTCATCGGTCCGATGAGGAGGGGTTTGGGAACAAATGAATCGCTGAACGATTCATATGGGAGTCGCTGGGATAATTAGGTAAAAATAAATGCAGATTATAAGACCATGAAAGTGTTGTTTGACCTTGCATGCATATTAGACTGTTGTTGGAGACCCTTACAACCTAAATATGACCCTATTTCATGTATAATATGGGCTCTTTAAATTGTGCTTTGTTTGTAAATGTATTATTCTAAGTCAAATCACGGTAACAACGGATCAAGTTCTTAATGACACAATGGAAACATTAAATGTAAAGTTCATCCACTCTTTAATGTTGAGATAAGAAAGAAAGAAAGAAAGAAAGAAAGAAAGAAAGAAAGAAAGAAAGAAAGAAAGAAAGAAAGAAAGAAAGAAAGAAAGAAAGACGATCTGCTGTTCTTTTCTGACATTAACAGAAATGTTCTGCACAGAACCTGAATATTAAAATAGACTTATAGGGATCAATAAGATAATTACAGTAATAGCATTTTCTTATTTCAAAACTACACCTGAGTCACGCTGATTAAACCTTCATTTGTCAATATTTTGTCTCAAAGTTTAGATTTAAATCTTACTCTGAACACAATTTGGAAAGTTATTTAACAGTTAATCGAATTATCTAATTAAAACAGTTTTTTTTTTTTTCTTTTTTTAAATGTGATTTCTTAAAACATTCTTTGTATTAAAGGTTCAAGTTCAACCCTAAAAGCTCTCCCATTATTTTTATTTATTTATTGGCAGAATTATATTGCTTTTTAATTGAAGCATGTTTGTACCCAGTTCCAGTTACAATTATCTTCCACTTCATGAAAATACAGACACATGCTTCCAAATATTTCTTTTTTTTATTTCACAGAAGCAAATAAAAATGATAGAATGTGAATCTCAAGGTGAACTATCCCTTTGAGACTGAAAATGCTACATTTGGAAAATAAATAAATAATTAGCCCATATCAAGCTTCTCAGTTCATTGTCTTAAAACCTGGAGGAGAATTAGCATTTTTAAGCCTTGAGTTCCCTTGGGAATTGACTTTGGGGTTTTAGCACAGCAGTACTCGATTTATGATGAAAATAAGGTCTGTGGTTAATGTGACTTCAAGAGACTTTCATTTTTTGATTTACAACAGAAGTCACACACAATTACAACCTATAAAAGCCACTTCATTACAAAAAAAGAGGTCTTAATAACTTGCAATAAGGACAGTGAACAGAATAATGCATTTGCTAAGATTTCGAGCCTACTTCAATTTTTTTTTTTTTTTTTAATCATGTTAAGGTGTAAACTGTAACATTTAATTCAAATTAAATAGTTTATGTGATCTATTGTAGTTAAAAATAATCCCACGTGAACACAATTGTCAATTAATTTGCTAAAGTGCAGAGATAAACAAGGAAGGAGATAAAAGAACTGACACTTTCAGAAAGCTAAAAATAAAATTGCTAATTCAAAAGAATCAGGTAGGTCCCAGTAATACTCTGCTTATGTTAAAAAACATTAAAACAGGCACTTTTTACAAGCAAAATTCTCTCTCTCTCTCTCTCTCTCTCTCTCTCTCTCTCTCTCTATAGTTATATGTATAGTTATAGTTATATGTCTTAAATATATATATATATATATATATATATATATATATATATATATATATATATATATATATATATATATATATATATATATATATATATTTAAAAAAATAAGACATCACCACTGTCAAAGCAAAGACATGGTAATGAACCAAGAAGACACAGAAGAATAAGGTAATGCGATGATATAAATCAGGTGAGGTGGAAAACGTACACATATCATATATTTTCATCTATTTGCATCTAAATACGTTGGAGATCATTTTGACAAAATTCTGACAAAATTAATTTAGCTTGGATATATATATATATATATATATATATATATATATATATATATATATATATATATATATATATATATATATATATATATATACATTTTCACAGTATGTCTGATCATATTTTTTCTTCTGGAGAAAGTCTTATTTGTTTTATTTCGGCTAAAATAAAAGCAGTTTAAACATTTTTTAAAAATCATTTTAAGGTCAATAATATTACCAACTTTAAGCTATATTTTTTTCAATAGTCTACAGAACAAACCATCGTTATACAATAATTTGCCTAATTATCCTAACTTGCCTACCTAATTAACCTAGTTGAGCCTTTAAATGTCACTTTAAGCTGAATACTAGTGTCTTGAAAAATATCATGGCAAAGATAAAATAAATCAGTTATTAGAAATGAGTTATTAAAACTATTTTGTTTAAAAATGTGTTCAAAATCTTCTCTCCGCTAAACAGAATTGGGGGGGGGGGGGGGGGGGGGGGTGGGGGGGCTAATAATTCTGACTTCAACTGTATATAATTATGCTTATTTATTTATAGATTGTTTGTATTTTTTCATCTCAGTCTTTTTGAGAATCAACCCTGCTTTGAATGGTACTCTGGCCAAGAGCTTAACATGCTGCAGTTTAAGAAAACACATGCAATTATAAGAAACGCCAGCAATTTGAGAAAATACTTTCATCTGTTTGACAGCACACATATTGCAAATCCTCACAACGCATACACATTTAAAATAAAAAAAAAGTTCTGCCTTTTCTCACAACACAAAAAAACAGAACACATTGGAAATGTTTCAAGGGGACCCTAAAATGTGACGGACACTGCTGTGCTGTGACTATTGCTCAGTGAAGTTGTAGGTGATCTCTGAAAGGTGAGTTTTGTTTGTTTATTTTATTTTATTTGTAATTGCATGTGTTTTCTTGAATTGCAGCAGCATGTCAAGCTGTCTCAGCCACTGTAAAATGGTCAGATTAATCAACTATTTACACTACATCAGAACCTAAACATTTATTACCTTAAAGAACTTAATTTAGTATTGCTATCACCACTTGGCTATCCACCTTTTTTATGGAAACAATTATATGAAATGTTTTCTGTTTTCTAAATTAATATTATATATATTAGTCCTTGGAAGTGGATCAAAAAGTTAAGAAAAGGCAATTTTGAAAAACATGTTTGATCCATATCATGTTTTTTTTATTGTTGTTGACAAAATCTACAATCGAATATATATATATATATTATATATATATATATATATATATATATATATATATATATATATATATATATATATATATATATATATATATATATATGAGATGAGATTACATTGGGTCAGAAGAGAGAAATACCAATAGTGTATTGGCATTTACATGTATGCATTTGGCAGAGACTTTTTCCAATGCAACTTACAAGTGAGGATAAAAGAAATACTTCAAATCATCAGAAAGCATCAGTATATGCTCATCAGTAAATGCTATAAGTCTAAGTTTATTAATGTTGTTTGTTTTGTCTGTGTACGGTAGTTTTCTGTAATTTAAACACCAATTAAAGAAAACACAAAGTGTTGTGTTATAAATGTACATTATAGTATGTATGTATGTATGTATGTATGTATGTATGTATGTATGTATGGTATGTATGTATGTATGTTCATATACATGTTCATATATATATGCCAATATGTTCATAATTAAGACTACAAATTAATGTAATGTCAACATCAGTTTGCAATATCAAGCAATCATACTAAAAATAGTGAGAAGTGAATGACACCAGGAAACATTACATTTATGAAGAGTTGTGTTTTCATGAGCAAATAAGGTGCATATAAAAGAATGACTGCAAAAAGAGCAAACAATGAAATGCTATCAAACAACACTGATTGTGATGTTTATTGTCATGTATTTATGTTGTTTTTATGTTTCAGTTTAACATGTAAAAAAATAATCAGACAACAACCACACATCTTGGCAGCTTATTCCAAGATGTTCACTTAAGAAAATGTTTGTTTAATAGGCAAGGCAAGTTTATTATTTGAAGCACATTTCATACACAATAGGTAATTCAAAGTGCTTTACTTTGAATTAAAAGAAGAATAAAAGAAACAAGAAAATAAAATTATTTAAAGAATTAAAATTTATTTAAAAACAGATTAAAATGTGAATAAAACAGGTTTTAAAGGAATGAAAAAGAAAAGAAAGACATATTAGTGTGATGTGTCAGATGTAGCACAGTGCTCATTCAGTATAGTCACAGCTAAACAGTTTTCAGTCTTGATCTGATGTGTCTAATGTTGGACACATCTCCATTATTTCTGGAAGCTGATTCAGCAGCGAAGGGTGTAGTAGCTGAAGGCCAATTCACCCTGCTTTGACTGAACCCTTGGAATTTCAAATTTCTTGATACTTATGATCTGAGTGATCTTTTAGGTTTGTATTCCGTGAGCATATCTGTAATGTATTGAGGTCCTAGGCCATTTAGTGATTTATAGACAAGCAGTAATACTTAATTTGTTCTGAAAATAACTGGGAGCCAGTGCAAAGACCTGTGAACAGGTGTGGCAACAGAATTCCTGCAGCAGCATTCTGAATAGCTATTCTCATATGACTGTTGACTGTTATAATATATATGACTGTATTTTTGGAAGGTCATTGGGGGTGTCTATTACAGTAATCCACCCTTCTTCTGCTAAAATCATGAACAGATTTATTTAATAAAGCACAGTCCTGTTGTTTGAGTGAAGAATATTTGCAAAAAATTTTTTGTTTTGTAAATTACACCTTCTTTATGTAAATGATACAGTATTTACTGTGATATGAACTGTGTTTTACCATATTACAGTTACGGGGTATGTTACTGTATTCTAAATTTTCACTGTGGAAAATTTTCTCTTGGTACCATTAAATTGATGTAAAGTGTAAGTTCAATAAACAATTTGCTATTTGCTGTGAATCAAATTCAGTAAAACTAATAATAGAAGTCTGCGTGAAACCTGGCCAATCATATAGCAAATACAGAAATGTACCATTTGTAAAATTTTCTAGTAAATGGCTAAATTAAAACTGAATTGCAAGTCAATTGGTTTGTTCTACAGTACGAAAAATATATTTTATTAAGGTACTATAAATACATCTACAACATAATAAAGGGTACTGTAAATATTAATATACTGTAGTATAGTTTGTTTTACATTAAAAAAAGTTCATTTACAGTAAAACTGCAACTGCTGCCGGTAAGTTACAGTCAATTATATAGGAAATTGTTAACAGCTACTTTACACACATGATATATTATATATAGAAAAATAAGTACATTTAGTTAATGAAGAGTAAATGAAATAAGTAAAAGAGTAAATAGTGATTAATCTCATTTTTGGGCGGTAAACTACCCATTTAAAAAAGCCATTGCAAAACTTCGAAAATGAGAGTAGTCTTTGAAAGAAAAGCTTTTATTTCTGAGAGATGTCCAGCTGTAGACCAGGTGGCAGATTCAAGCTGAGACTGTATGCAATTATTTTAATGAGTACACCTAACCCTGCCCCTATAACATCACTATTCATATACAACACTCTTATTGAGTGCACATGTCTGAGACTCCATACATCTCAGCTTGCATGTGGAAGTCTACAGCCAGATACTATTGGTAATTTCTTCACAGATTCCACTTAGATTGATTGAGGATAAACAAGTACTGTGGAAGTCCATGGTTTCTGGCTTTCTACAAATATCTTCTTGTGTTCAACAGAAGAAAGAAACTCAAACTGGTTTGTGACAAGTGTGGGGTAAGTAGCTATATTTATATCTACCTATTTTTTATGTACATTTTAGAGTATTGCATTAAAATGCTTAATAGATATGCCAAGATGTGCATAATATTGATAATGCACATTTTTTTTTCTCTAATCTGAAATAATGTGCATAAACTATGATGGAAACACATTTACTGATTAAATTTCTGCATGTGCATCAACAAAGTCATGTAGTTTTGTTTTAACAGATGACGTTGCAAATTAGTAGACCGAAAAATAGATGCAAAGTAGTAGACCGACCCCATTGTGAAACATCTGAAATGTTATTTTGGTCATGCTAAAACTCCTCAGCGAAAGTTTGTCATCAAAGTGGTTCAGTATTAGTACCTTTCATAATGGTTACCGGGCATTCATTGCATTTTGTGCTCATTTTATGAGGTGCAAGTAATTAATTATATAAAAAAAACAGCCAACAGTGGCTTCTCCTCGCTGTAAATAACTGTTTTTATTTTGATATTTGATGCAAGTTCATCAGGAAGTTTTCTTCTCTTTGACTCACTGGATGGAAACGGTGCTTAATTTGCAAATCTTTTCTATGATATTCCAGATTAGCGCGTATATATAGTTCTAAATTCTGCATAGGAACATAGCTAAGGGTGACAATTTTTTTACAGTTTTGGGTGAATTTTTAACTGTGGATCAGGGTCTTTTTGCGACCACAATATTATTATCATAGACCATGTTATTTACATAGCAACTCAAAAAGCACCCGATCGTCTCCTCGTCCTGTATCTGATGCCTGATGCTGGTTTTCTGGTGAAGGTCTCATATTGATGTTAGAGGGCAGTTTTTTTAGCAGTTGCATTGAAGCCGGCTGTAATGTCATTCCCTTCAGAAAGTGTGTGTGTGTGCGCGCGTATGTGTGCTTGTGATTAGAGCTCATATCTAACAGCGTGGCAGTAATTTGGTGTCATTTGAGGGGATGATAGGTCTGATTCACTGATAGCTAATGCTATCTGACCACCAGGATGGAGAGAATACATCAGACAGACTCCACCTGTTCAACACACTGAGAGGATTAAGTAGAGACTCTGTAGAAAAGAGAAACCTAGAGAGACAACGTACTAAAATCAAACGAAAACTGAGAGTTAAGCATTAGTTATATTTGAATGATAGCTCCATTAATTTCAAAAACAAAAGTATTTAACACAATGTATTATGTAATATATATATATATATATATATATATATATATATATATATATATATATATATATATATATATATATATATATATATATATATATATATATAAACATATATATATATATATATAACATATATATATACACATATACACACACACACACACACACACACACACACACACACACTCACCTCCCACTTTATTGGGCACACCTTAATAGTACTGGGTTGAACCCACTTTTGCCTTCAAAACTGCCTTAATGCTCCGTGGTATACATTCAACATGGTACTGGAAATGTTTCTGAGAATTTGGTCCATATTGACATGATATCATGACACAGGCTGCCCATCCATGATGCGAATCTCCCTTTCCACCACATCCCAAAGGTGCTCTATTGGATTGAGCTCTGGTGACTGTGGAGGCCATTTGAGTACAGTAAACTCAATGTTCAAGTAACCAGTGTGAGATGATTCACACTTTATGACATGGCGCGTTATCCTGTGGGAAGTAGCCATCAGAAGATGGGTACACTGTGGTCATAAAGCGATGGACATGGTCAGCAACAAAGTAGGGTGTGGCGTTAGCACATCTGGCACCAACAACCATGTCAAGTTCAAAATCACTTAAAACACCTTTCTTCCACATTTTGATACTCAGTTTGAACTGCAGCAGATCATCTTGACCATGTCTACAAGCCTAAATGCATTGGGTTGATTGGCTGATTAGAAATTAGCATTAACAAGCAGTTGGACAGGTGTACCTAATAAAGTGGCTTGTGAGTGTGTGTGTGTATATATATATATATATATATATATATATATATATATATATATATATATATATATATATATATATATATATATATATATATATATAATTGTTTTTAAAAATAAAAAAATAAATAGTTTAAAGTAGGGATGTACCAATCAGGTTTTTTTGCCCTCGAGTGAAAGTCTAAATCGTTTGATTTTGAGTATCTACCGATACTGAAACCTGGTCCGATACTTCTATAATACATTAAAAAAGAATAAAGAAGAGTGAAGAAACGGATTCAGGATGTCCCTTATTTTTTATTTGAGTCACCTTTATTTTATTCAACAACTCTGTTAACAAACAGAGGACTTCTGTGAGGAAGCTTTAATATTTAAGTAATACATAACAGCAATTTTTCACTTTTGGACTTTAGTGCAACAGTAAATATATTTTAAAAAATCGAATATAAAAACAAATAGCATCTCAACTTAAAACACCCGGCAGGCAATCCCAAGTTTACACATCTCACAGTTTGCTATGGCAATGTTGTTGTCATCAACTTTATAATACCTCCAGACTGCAGACATATTCGCGCTTTCCGCTTCAAGCTGCTTCCATGTTCTACTTTGCCGGCATTTAACCAATAGCGTCTCTGCAACAAAGTGATGTCATGCCACACATGTTGCTGTTTCTGTGTGAAGTCAAGAAACAGGTCTAACTCTGTGCCACTGCATAACTATAGATGTGAAATATAATGAGAATATGTATATATACTAGTGGTGGGCTATTATCGGCGTTAACATGCTGCGTTGACTCGAGACTCTTACCGGGCGAAAAAAAAAAATAGCCGTTAATCTATTCTCAAAGTTGGATTGGGAGCTGGGTCTATTCAACGCAAGCTATGATGACTTTCACCTTGATATTTTAGCACGGATGTATACCTGGCCGAATGCACTGTAAGGGGCGAGAATAAGTCTTCAAACCTGTGTGTATTCCTACTGTGAAAATACCACATCAAACGGGACAGGCTAACATGGATGCAGTTCACTAGAGTGAATCTGATTAACGTTAGCTACACATCTATCAGGCACCTGTAGAGTTTATGCGACTAAAGCATATACAACTAAAATAGACCGGTGAGCCATCTGACAAAGAAGTACCTTTCAGAGTCAAATCACTTACTTCAAAGACACTACTGATTACACTTAATAGACAATAATATAATTAAAGTGTTTACGTGAAGTGCTTTCATGTAAGAGTTTCCTGTAATTTTGGGTGCCATTGGGTATTAGACGCAAATTATGAGTAAGGACTGGTAAGAGTGTTATGGAATTTAATAACGCAAGCTGAATGGAAAGAAAAAACTTTGGCATTTCGCGACGTGTGTGTGTGTATGGTCCTTTACTGACAGCCGCGTGTGTGGATCTTGTCGGAAAATATGTCGAATAGTCATAAATGACGGTAATAGTTTGATTGCGGTGTTTACTTCAGTAATGCCACTAATATATGTGTACTCCATGTCTTAATTCCATTTCTGTTTAGTTCAGTTATGACTTTAGCCGGATTAAGGTAATCAAAAATCGTTGTTTCGAGCTTATGTAGGCCTACAGTTCAAAATTAATGTTTAACTGAATAAACAGTTAGTAAACACACGTACATCTTATTGAACAAAACTTATTTTCATCACCAATTACCAAAGTAGAACAGTTTTTCAAGATTTACTTTTAGTCATTAATTGGGTAGCACACATATTCTGAATGCCTTCGGCAGAATTCAAATGAGCCATTTTAATCTAGATTAATCTAGATTAATTCCAAGATTACAGTGAAATTAATTTACATTAAAAAAATTTTCATCTATGCCCACCTATAATAAATACATATATGTTCGAGTCCTGATCGGGAGGTAACGTCTGATTTTGATCGAGTCTAAAACCGCATGATCGGATCTGATTTTCGATCACGTGATTGGATCTAGACATCCCTAGTTTAAAGTTCTATTATTTTTTTCTATTTCTATTTAATTGTAAATTTGTCTAAAGGAAATACTGGAATTACATTACAATATATTATATTTGATAAAAATTGTGTTTAAAATTGATGTGTAAAAACAAATGTATATTATATATTAATTATAATTATATATTATAATTATATATTATAGATTAATTATATTATATTATATTATATTATATTATATTATATTATATTATATTATATTATATTATATTATATTATATTATATTAATATATTATATATTATATATATTATAATATTTTAATATTATTATGTTTCACATTCCTGCATGTAAAACCTCTTATAATTCCCTTTTCATTGTAAATGCCTCACTGTGAATTCAAGGTATACACTAATCATTTAATGAAAATACTTTGTAGGTGCTTAGTGAATACTAACTTTTTTCATTAACAGTGTAAAAAAGTACCACAACTGTTTAGTCACCACAGCCATTGTTATCCTGCCTCATATTCATGGACGTCCATGAAAAATAGAGCTTAAAAAAGACCCTACAGCGAAAAACAAAATTCCAGGACTTGCTGATGGTGCGGCAGTCCGTCCTCCTGTAGACACTGAGGCAGGGGTTTGAGCTATTGTTGAAATTGGGTTTTATTTTTGTCTCCTCTCTGCCACTTCCATCTTATCCAGCTCGCCAGCCCTCCCACTCCATTTCCATCGTGCTGGGTGAAAATTGGAATGAAATAAAGATGTGAGCAACGGACGGAGACAACCAGAGAGAGAGGAAAGAGAATGAGACGGAGATGAAAGAGAGCACATGAAAGCAATATGTAGATTCAAAATACAGATCTTTACTCAACTGTTTCACTCCACTCCTAAAAAGCAATAAGATGTCAGGAAAGCCATTACGGGCAGCTTTTTATACCACACTTTGTAAGCGTATTTCATTCACGATAAAACGACCTTGTGTTAACTGCGTCTGTGAAAAACTGCCATTAGCATTGAAGCTAAAACACCCCAAGATTAATATAATTTAAATGCAAATGCAGTACACATTTTATTGCGCAAGGTCAGCGAGTGTTTGCGTTATTGGTTATAGTGGACGTTCATAACGCTTGAGTTTAATGTTATCGGTGGGCTGCATGACTGAGAGAGGCAGAGATTGGAAATACAAACAGACACAAATCAATGTCGGAAATTGCCAATTCCAATGAAAACGAATGACTTCTGCTCTTGCAAATCAATTACAAGGATTACAGTTATTGTGTGATTTTTGGGGCTGCTCTCAGTTATAAAGTTCTCGATACTTGATGTGAAATTGAACAATGATTGGTTTAATAGAATTTTTAACAAAATCAGGCCGAATCAAAGGTTATTTAGAGTTCATTTTAGGAGTCAAAGTGACAAACTATCACTGGCTTATGGAAATCAATTAAAAGTACTGGTTTGGTTTGGGCTGCAATATCATGGCATTCCCTAGGCCCAGTACTTGTGTTGAATAGGTGCATCACTGCCAAGGACTACTGAACCATTCTGGAAGACCATGTGCACCCAGTGGTTCAAACATTGTATCCTGAAAGCAGTGCCATGCATCAGGATGATAATGCACCAAAACACACAGCAAGACTGTTGACAGAGCGGTTTGATAAACATGAAAGTGAACTTGAACGTTGTCCATGGCCTGCACGGTCACCAGATCCAAATATTATTGAGCCACTATGAGGTGTTTTGGAGGAACAAGAAACATATTTTCACATAGTGACCTGGCCACTACTCTGCAAGAAGAATGGCTCAAAATCCATCTGGCCACTGTGTAGGACTTGTATCTGTCATTCCCAAGACAAATTGATACTGTATTGACTGCAAAAGGAGGCCCTATACCATACTAATGAATTAGTGTGGTCTAAAACCAGACGTTTCAGTTTCATTGTCCTACCATTGTTGTGTATGTGATGGCAGTGCACTTGTCTCTTGTGTTTGCCTGTCTTGGTGATCTGTATAACAAGCCTCATCTCATGGATGTGTTACTAGCACAATGTGTACATGAAGCATACAACACAGCTCACAGACACAAACTCGCCAGTTCTGGTTCTTAGATAGAGGATATAACTGTAAACTAATTTCCTTTAGGTAATATTAGGTTGCCCCATGCTTGCTCATACATGAAGAAATTTTGATTTAGCCACTAAATTTTATCATACAAAGTCAGTTATTGTCAGAAATCAACATGTCTCAAATGCTGTGCCTATGCTCTATCCACTAAGCCTGAATGTATGAGCAATTCTGGTCATAGGCTGAGGAAACATCAGCCTAAACAAGCTATAAATGATTTCAGTGGAACAAAAATATATCAAATATAAGATTTTATTTGTCAGGTAAAGATGTACCATGCCAATTTACAAAATTAAACAAAATAAGCCAATTCAGAAATGCACATCATGAATATTTAAGAGTTAAAAATAAGTTTAAATTTAAGAGATAAAAGATTAATACCTGATCTTGAGGAATTACATTGCAACATTTAAGTCTTGATGCAGAGCTTAGAGACTCACACACTGCAATGGGGTATCCTGGCTACAGGATCACACAGACATGTTTACACCTTTCTCTTAAATACTTAAATTACAACAACAGCTTTACAAAGACCCATGTCAGGTCATGAGTTGATGTGAAGACCATTTTCTCTGGAGTGGAGCATCTGGCAAAGATCTTATTAAAGCCGAAACCCAGATCAGCATTTACACATGTGAAATTGAGACCACTTCACTAACCACGCAGAGACATTTAAAATGATGCCAAACATGAATATAGATCCACAAGACCAAAATGAAAACTTGGACATTCTGTGTGGAATGTGTGTTATCTGCTCTGGTGGAGAAGATAAGTCAGGGCAGAGAGAGGCTCAGGATGCATGATCGATACTGTTAACAACTGGTTTCCTAGCCGATCTTCTCAGAATAGAAAGTTTATTTTTTTTATTGCATAACAATTCACCTGTCTTGTTTCATGGAATTCCATAGCAGTTCTTGGGCGCTGATATTATGAAGAGATGTAGCCATTCTTACACTAAGAATAGTGATAACGAAACCAAGAAATTATGCCGGGAAATAGTGGTTGATGAATAAACAGAAGATTTAAACTGGCTTCATTGATTCAGGCAATACTACTAAACACATGGTACTGCTCTCAGTTATAAAGATCTCGATACTTGATGTGAAATTGACAATGATTGGTTTAATAGAATTTCAAAATCAGGCCAAATCAAAGGATTTTTAGAATTAACTTTAGGAGTCAAAGTGACAAACTATCACTGGTTTGTGGAAATTAAGTAAAAAGTACTGGTTTAGGCTGCAATATCATGGCATTCCCTAGCCCCAGTACTTGTGCTAAATGGGCACATTACTGCCAGGATGTAAGATGTAGCCATTTCTTACACTAAGGAATGGTGATGAAGAACCTAGAAATTCTGCCGGGAAATAGCGGTTGATGAATAAACAGAAGATTTAACTGCTTTCATTGATTCAGCATTACTACTAAACACATGACTTTGGAAACATTTCACAGAAAGATTTATTTCAAACACCAACCAAAGGTTTTAAGTGAGTCTGGAGTGAAAACCATGTTTTTTTTATTTTATTATTATTATTATTTGGTCATTTCACATGCAGCATTTGCTACATCAAGCCCTAGTTTATTGAGAAGCTACTCAAACAGTTGTCATTATCGCTAAAAAAAAAAAAAAAAAAAAAAAAAAAAAAAAAATTGTTTACATAAGCGTACTACAACTCTGTGTAGTAAACACTGATCCATCTAAACGCACATGCTGGAGGTTGTTACTGGCAAAATGTGCATAAAAATGTCTTCGATTAATCGCATAACCTTACTGCACAGTAAGCAAAGCAAGAATGGCCCTGATCAGTAGCTGGAGGAGAGATTATTTGGGAAAATGAGGTCGCTGCTGACAGAAGTGATAGTGGGGCCAGCATGGGTGTTCACCCTCTGGTCTATGTGGGTCCAAAATGCACCAGTAATGGGCGATCTACTGCAAGAAGCATGCCATAATTAATAAAATGCTCTGGCATTCTTGTACAACAGTATGAGGAGTAACCTGGACACCTTGGCCAAATTCCATTGGCCCTAACCAATCAGGGCCTCCTAATAATTCACTTTTTATAGTGAGAGTGAAAGAGTCCTGTCTCTGTAGCTGGTGTGTAGTGAGTATACTGCTGGTGCTGCTGCTCTGTGCCTGCTGTTGCATCATTCAGGTAGATGCTGTAGTGCTGGTGAGCAGAGACCCACTGATATGACTGTAAAGTGCTTGTGTACAACAATACACAGTAAAAGCTATGTATGATGTGCATTCATTCATTCATTCATTCATGTGCGTTTACTCTAAAAGGAACATTCCACTTTAAAAAAAAATTATATTACAAGCTCCCTAGAGTTAATCAGTCATGTTTTACCATTTTTTAAAATCATTCAGCTGATCTTTGGATCTAGCAGGAGCACTTTTAGCCTAGCTTAGCATAGATCATTGAATCGCATCAATCACAGCATTGAATTGATTTGCAGGAAGCACAATGATATCATGCAGTGCCTCAAATCTTGCAACCATGGAGACATTTGTGTGAGATGATTCAGAACTATTGGGTGCTGTGAAATATTATCCTGCCTTCTGCAGCCATGGTACAGCAGCAAATTATCTTGATTATTACGTCGGAATGAGAGTACAGTTCCTAACCATATGCAGTGTTGGGTAAGTTACTTAAATTGACTACTACTGGAAAATTGTAATTTTTTTTGTTGTTGTTTTTTAAAAGATGTCTAGTAGACGTCTAAACATAGTAGCTTTGGCTTAAAACAAGGCTAAATTTGGGATGTCAGTGAAAATCTAATAGACATCTAAGAATAGGCCAAGACTAGACTAGTTATCAAGAAAACAGAAATGAATGACTACACATATAAAGTCTGTTTAATCTGTCTATTTGGGGACAAGTCTATTACTAATTATTGTAAAGTTACTTTTAAAACACATAAAACCTATAAAATCCAAAATAACTGCATCTCTTTCTGTAATTTAATATTAAGTGAAAAACATCACAATAGGTTGATCACAGCAGCTTGACAAATTCAAAAGACTTCAAAAGCCTAAAATTCTATCATCATTTACTTAATCTTCATTTGTTCCAAACCTTCACTCGTTAACTTATTTCAAAGATGAAAACTAGATACCTGTAACCATTGACATCCATTGTATGACAAATCACTGGGTGTTTGCTATATGTTTGCCTAAAGTAGTTAGTCTATCGAAATGTGTTCCATACAAAGTATGAAGCTGTGGTAGTGTTGGCAGTGGTGTAAAGTAACAAATTACAAATACTCCAATTACTGCAATTGAGTAGTTTTTTTCTCAGGCATTGTAATTTGCTAAGTAGTTTTAAAAATGTGTACTTTTACATTTACCTCCACTACTTTCCTTCAATCTGCAGTGACTACTTTATTTCTTTCTTCTCTGTAATGATTGGCTAAAGTAGAAAAATCAGTCCTGCGATTCCTTTTGGATGCATTAAAAATGTCCAAGAAGATGTCCAAAATCTTTAAGGAATGAAGGAATGAACAACTGAACAAAGAACCAAATGACGAAGGAACGAAAGATTGAATGAATGACAAATGAATGAATGAGAGAACAAATGAATAAATGAATGATGGACCAAACAAACAACAATGGAAGGAAGAAAGGAAGGAATATAGGAAAATCACTAAATGCACTACAAATTGTTACATTTACACATAGCTGCACATTTCCACTGACTGGTACGGTTCGGGTTGGTACAGGTCACCTTATCAGGCTTGCGTTTCCACTTCCAAGGGTACCCTTTTGGTTGGCGTAGTGTATGATAGAAAGTTTCAGTCGATGTCATTCTCGCTCGAGGAAATGTCTACAATAAAGCTGTACAGGTCGCTCGCATATCATATGAGAAGCACTTCTCACAAAACAACAATAATTCTCTTTACACACATAAATACTTGTGTAGAAATGTTTATTACTACTTTCTATGAACATGAGTTGATTATAACTGCAGATCAATGACAGTGTGAAACAGCCTACTGTAACGTCTGTAATTATATTAAATAAATAAATTAATTAACATATATAAACACATACAGCCCCTTACAGTCTCCGATATGTTACCAACTACAGAAGAACTACACACAACAGACATTTCGTCCGTATTTAGGTTCAAAAACAACACAAAGTATAGCCTACAGTCAGTGAAAACCTCATCTGTGTCTGTAATCTTCAGCAGCACATGTAGCATCTGTTAGACAGTAATTCCATCATTTCCGGTTCATATTAATCCAAAAGGTGAAGATAATAGTTATACATGGCATTTTGTTCATGTTTGCTGAAAAGTAATGTGCTCCTTTTTTCACGTTTGTCAGTGTCTGACAGAATCGGGTTTCAAAAGTACGTCAATAATCAAGCACAGGTTATTATCATTAGCTCAAGAAGTTTGTTATTTCAGATATAGACGCGCGGCGAACTCAAGGAAGAAAGCGAAACCGCTTCAGCTGCGCGTCTAGCTCCACCTTTTGGTACCCTTTCTCGTGCTTGGTACCCTTTCGAAAGAGTGTCGAAAAAGTGGTACGGTACAGTTCGGTTCGGTATGCCTTTTGACAGTGGAAACGGCCATAAAAGCGTACCAAACTGAACCGTACCATACCACTCAGTGGCAACGAGCCATAAATGCATCAACTTTTCACAGTGTAATACTTACTACTCACTACTTTTCAAAGGGCTACTTTTTACTCATACTTTGAGTATGTTTACAACAGATACGTTACTCTACTTGCACTACATTTTTGGGCAAGCAATGGTACTTTTACTTGAGTATGATTTTTCAGTACTCTTTCCACCACTGCTGATCGATCAATACTTATTACGTGACTGTAAAGTTGAGATGTTTTCAACTATGTGGACATGGAAAATGCGCACATGCAGCTCCCAACATGTGCTTGCAAGTCAGACACCTTCATTGGAAATAGTGAACTGACACACGCAAAAGACACGATATGTGAACGACCCCATACTTTCACTCCCAATCCTGCACGAAAATCCAATTTAGCCTGTATAGGCTGAGTTGGGCCACTGTGTTTTTGGGTGCCGGTGTCTTCCTTGGCAACAAGTATTGTCATAGAATTCTTTCTGTTTAAATGCTTGAATAAGTTGCTGGTTGTCTTTCTTTAGTGATGACATAAACTGCATTGCACAGTAATATTTTGTTTTTACCCTCAATGAAATCAAAGTAATGTCTGTCTTTCACTTAAAGAAGTAACAATTCTCATAAACAGCCATTTCAGCTCACGTTCTCCAGCAATTTTAAAGTGCTTGCTTATTAACTGACATTGTAGTGGAAAGCTTGATTTAAAAGAAGCTTTTTTTTTTTTCTAAAAAACTATATTTGTAACGTAAGTAACACATTTACATTGACTTTAGTAACTGTAATGAAATTACACAAATTTAAAATGTAATTCTTTACATTACTCTGTTCCCGAAAAAATGTGTTACACCCAACGCTGACAATATCAGACTAGAAAATAGCAACTTTTCATTTTCTGTTAGTCTTAATACAAGATGACTACAGAAACATCAAACATTAATTAGGAAAAATTATCAAAACTCTTTGAGCACGATGCTAATGGTTTAATAGCTAAGCTAAAAGTGCTTCTGCCAGACCTGTATATTATGTGAATGGGTTTATAAAATGATAAACCCAACTGTTTAACTCTAGAGATGTTTTAAAAAGCGCCTGTTTTCAAACAAAATTGGAGTGTTCCTTTAAGTGTTAAAATGTATTTTTTAAAAAGAGCAACATGTCACTTTATTAAAGAAAAAATAATTATTTGCAGCCCTAAAATCATTATGTTGTTCTAAATTTCTCAAATTAGTGACATGCGTGGTTATTGGGGATAAAAAGTAACCGTCAAGTCCTGAATCTGCACACTTGCAACTAAAAAATGCAGACAATGCAGTACAATCCCACACAGCGTGACAATCTCAAAATGATTGTGTCTTTTGAAAAGAACCTGTCTTAACAATAGCTTATGAAAAGCAAGGACATGCATTAGCATGCATATTCAGTGCGACCAAATCTGTACAGCAGGAAAAAGAGAAGACAAAATCAATGCGAGAAAAATACCCCAATAGCTGGCAAAGGAGGTTTGCACTCAATGTGGCGCATTAAAAATGCATTGCAAGACAGCCCATTAGACTGTGTTGAAAAGAAATCACACCCTGGCCTTCCTCCAAACCCATTAACTCAGAGGTCTGGTCCAGAAGACAGTCTGGTAATTGACTAATAGTTAGAGGTAAATAGCAGGTAAATCATCGAGTCTAGGGATTAGAAATGATGACGGTGTGTTTCGTTCCAACAGGCCGAGGAGGTTTACTAATAAAACTATATTTCTCAGAGTGCTCCCACTAGGAGGTAGCGAGTAATTAATTTTCATCCTCTTCAAATTAATCATCTATGTCATTACATTTATCAAGCCTTGTTCATTCAACTTTTTTTCTGGAGGAAAATATTATGGTGTCTATGCTTTCAACCATAAGGGCACTATGAAAATAACTAGACTAGTCCAGCTGGAAACAATGTAAAACTAGATGAAACCAGAAGGGAACATATAGGCTACCCTATGCATCTCATGTCTCAAGCTAATTAGATTTCAGGGAAAATATTGGTCATATGAAATGGTTTATGACAATTCAGCTTATACAAGCATGATGATTAATGATCATAATACATCAAACTTTACCTAAAACACTTTACAACATGTTAAAGGAAAAGTTATACAAGAATTAAATATTATTCAGGTGTTTTCAAACCTTTAAATGTTTCTTTCTTCTCTTGAACACTAAAGATGATATTTTAAAGGGCACCTATGGTGAAAAATCTACTTTTCAAGCTGTTTGGTAGGACATATGTGTAGATATACTGTACAGACCGTCATATTGGGGTGATATAAACACACCCAGTCCTTTTTAAATTTAACAACATAAAAACGGTGGACCAATTGGAGCGGTTTTCAGACCGACCGCAACTTGACGTAGGAGTGCGGTCCCCCCACCCACCGAATTGATTGACAGCTGCGGTATTAACATATGTCCCGGTAGTCACATGTATAATCATATCAACAAGACCAGACGTGCACAAAGCAACTGGGAATAAAAGGTCTGTTCAGTTCGCTATGATCATCAATCATCATCAAATGTGATCAAGAGTAAGTTTCACATGTTTAAAATGTTTTAAAACAGTGCACGTGTGTAATGAAGTACAGCGATTTACTTCAGCTTTACTTCATCAGCACAGCCACGTGTCAGTACAATTATAAAAGAAGACGCTTCAGTCCCGGTTTGTGGACGTTAAATCAGGTTTATTTTGTACATTAACATAACAGATATCCATACAACAGTGGAGGTTAACCTGTATCCTGTCACAATTGCGTGCAAAGAGTGCAAAGCTAAACGCACTCTGTCTGTCTGTGAGTGTGTGTGTGTGTGTGTGTGTCTGTCTGCGTCTGCTGCGGTGTGTGTGTGTGTGTGTGCATGTGTATCTGTGTGTGTGCGCGTGCGTGAACTTTGTAACGACATTGTGTGTGACTCATCGATGCAACTGCACAACAAATACTCATTGGTAAAGTTCTTACTGTAGTATTTCTCATAAACGCTATGTGAGATCTGCTTCCTCTAAGACTGTCTGTTGTCTGACGCAGCTGAGGGAGGAGATTAAGGCACGCAGAAAGGCACATAGAAATGGTAGGCGGGGAGGACTAGCCTTAAAGGTGCAGTACGACAAAACAGCCCCCTAGTGCAAAAATGTAAAAAATTGAATCTTGTAAAAGGTATAATGAAAAATCTGATGGGTGTTTTGAACTGAAACTTTACAGACACATTCTGGAGACGCAAAACACTTATATTAAATCTGAAAAAAGGGGTAACCTAGGTGCCCTTTAAAGAAGTCAGTGTTACAGGTTTTCTGCTTTCTTTAAAATATCTTTATTGTGTTCAACAAAAAAAAAAGAAAAAGAAACTCAAACAGGTTTGAAACACATGAACAGTGTTTTGGAGGTTACTTTAGAAATGTAATAGATTACAGTTGACAAATTACCCTGTTTAAAATGTAATATGTAGTGTACCTTTTCAATTACTTTATAAAAGTAAACTAACTGATTACATCTGATTACTTTTTGATTACTTTTAAAGAGCCCATATTACGGGTTTTTGAAAATGCCCTTCCATGTAGTGTGCAACATAGCTCTAAGTGAAGTGAAATATCCAGCTAAGGCTTAAATCTGTAAGTGTATAGTGTTTAAAACTATTGATTAATCTATAAAAGAGTCGACTCATAGTGCTTCAAACGAGTCGTCTTGATAACGAGTCATTAGGTGTTTCGTGATGACGCGGCTACGAAACACAAGTAGTTGTGCGCGCAAACCCGGGAGATTTGAAACCTGCGGCCCCCGCCCACTAACAGAAAAAAAGTCACACACACACACAGAGACACACACACAGAGACACACACAGACACCGGTCGAATGAAGTGACGCTGTGCAGATGGATATTATTGACAGTTCACCCAAAGATGAAACCATAGCAATATAGCCTAGCCTAGGGGCGGGTAATCGCGGATATAACTGAGGACGTGGGTTCTCTATTCTGGACGCGCCGGCCCTGTGTGTGTATGTGTGTGTGTGTGTGTGTGTGTGTGTGTGAAGAGCAGACTGTGACGGGCTAGGAGATCTCCTCGCCAGTTCTTGGACTTTTTGCTCAATAAAATAGTTAGTCGTCAGTATTTTCTAGTCCATCGTCTGTATTTACATTCACCCACTGGCAGCCAAAATCCACTATGAAGCGTGTGTGCACTGTGAATATTTTTATATTGTTGATTAGCAGCTGGGCATTTCACTCTGTCTCACGCTGAAGCCTGTCAGTGTCGTCGACCAATAGCAGCAGGCTGTCATCGGTCCAATCAGCGCAGATTAGCTTTGCGCTGAGGAGGGGTTGGGAACAAATGAATCACTGAACGATTCATATGGGAGTCGCTGGAATAATTAGGTAAAAATAAATGCAGATTATAAGACCATGAAAGTGTTTTTTGACCTTGTATGCATATTAGACTGTTGTTGGAGACCCTTACAACCAAAATATGACCCTATTTCATGTATAATATGGGCTCTTTAAGTTTCTAATGGATATTTTCAACTAAATAATTTTCAAGCATTTATAGCAAGCTGGTGTGACCTTACAGTAGCTCTGATTACTGTTAGAATTTCAAAATCTTTCATCACTTAAATTAAGATTGTATTAATTTAATTTTTAAGTTCAGCCACCGCTAAACCAGACCTTACAACAAACATGAATGCTATAAATAGTTTGCTGCTGTTACAAAATTTAAATTTTTCATATTATTTACAACTCTTCATTAATAAATTACACTACATAATGTAGTATCATTAGTAACTATCATAAACTAAAAGTATACTACCATAGTATATTTTAGCCTTTACTACAGTAAACTATATATACATACACACACACACACACACACATATATATATATATATATATATATATATATATATATATATATATATATATATATATATATATATATATGTACACAGAGAGAGAGAGAGAGAGAGACCTCCTCTCCCTCAGTCATCTTTCCATCAAGCAAATTTCTCATGTTAGCCTAATTGGTTGGCAACGTCACCGACCAGGGGTGCGTTTCCCAAACAACGACATAACTCCCGGCTGAATTATCATAGTACGATGCATCATTTGGGAAAAGAACGATGTAGTGACGAGTATTTCCCAAAACCCATAGTTTCTCCATTGCAGATCCATCGTTTGAACCACGTTTTAACGTAAATCGCCCATAATGATGCTCTAAACGGGGTGGTACCAACTTCTTTAGAGAAGAACCCCATAATTTATTTGTGCAAATTATATTGTTTTACGCGCACACGCATTAAAAAAAAAAAAATCCAATATTAGTCTGGTAAAAACATGCAATCGCTTTCCATATTCATTGAAATATATGTAAATGGTACATATAGAGCCTATGTTTTCATCACAAATATTATTGAGAAAATTACATATTCTATTCTAAAACATAAAATCACGTACAAAAGCTACATGTATTCTAATATCATATAAACATCATATAAATAAATAAATAATGAGGCTATTTATTAAGAAATTAAATTTAATATTTATTATTTATTAGAAAATGAAAAAAATCATACTTTATTTTAAATATTAAAAATATTAATGATGATGAGGATGAGGATTATTATTATTATTATTATTATTACTATTATTATTATTATTATTATTATTATTATTAATATTATTAAGTAGTATTATTATTAAGTAGGAATAGGAATTGTTTATTTTATTTTATTTTTTGAAACGTCTACTTTTACAATTTGACACATGTAAACCACTGCAAAAATGTGCTAACCAACAGGCCCATGTCATATACAGTACAGATACTTAATAAATAACCAACTATAAATTAGAAGCATTAACGTATGCTATGTTTTTTGTTTTCACAAGCTTTGGAGACGTAACATAAATTCCACTTTTACAGCTCTGTGAATGTCGGTGCCATCACTTACTACTGTGCTACTTGACTAATGAAATAGCTTCGCTACTTTAAAGCAATTTGATTTAGAAAGAAGCGACACTACTGCTACGCTACTGAGAAATATAGTTAAGCTGGTAGCATCACTACTTGTAGCGACGCTAATGCCCAACACTGTTAATGTGATAAAATCGCTTTGGCCAGAGGAGTTTGTTGGTGCCCTGAATTCACAAATCGATAACTTTGTGAGTCATAATACATCATCATCAATTTAAGGGTCTGTTTTTATTTATGCACACTCACGATAATGACAAACACCATTTGCTTTTATAAAATAAGAAAGGCTAGCTTACATACCTGCACATGCTTCCTCAAGTTCGACATTGAAGCATTGATGTTGAAAGTATTTTAACAGCTGGTAAACAAATTTGCAATAAACTGTTGTATTTGTGCCCTTCTCAGGGCGAAATGATTTTAAATTTCCTGCAATTACATGCATTTTTATCACTCGCCATGGTGGCAGCTCTCAGACTGGTTTGTAGTAGCCTAATGCTTTCAGCAGCAAGTGCATGCGCCACAAATTCAAACCGGAAAAACAATCAAAAGCGTCAGAATAGCATCGCTTTAATAAATGGCCTTAGCAGAAGTCATCGAGCATATCAAAAATAGGCAAAGCGACAGATTAATATTATTCAACATATCCCAGATTGTTAATGAAATTTTTTGATTTGTAACTGTATTTGTAATCTTTAACATTTGTAATCTTTAACATTTTCATAACTGTAATTTAATTACACATTTTTTTCCACAGTAACTACAATGAATTACTTTCACTGTACATTTATTTTGTAAATTACTTTATTTTGTAAATTACTCCCCAACACTGCACATAAACTATGGGTGAACTATCCCATTATAGCAAAGAGTGAATGTAATGAAAACAAACTCTCATAAATATTTAAGTGAACTATGTTTTTCATATATGTTTTACAGAGGCTTTGTTTAAGATAAGCTGTCTCATTTGTCTTGTTGCAATGTATACACTGAGCTACTGTATATATTGAAACTTGATTAAATACACTACAATGATCTAGAGGGAATGAAAACATATTCAGAACGGAAGATTGGCAATTATTAATGACAGTTACCTTTTATTGTTGCCTGGTACTTCAAGGACAAGGGTGGTCAATAAGAAAACACATTTTCCCCTATTTGAACCTGCTGGAAAAATACAAGAAAACACGTACAAACTCTGAGATCAGATTACCTTTTCCAAAGGTAATAAACAGAGAAACTCAAAACAATCCAGAATACACAGTTGTGCCTGTGGATATCTAGTTAACCTGCTGCCAATTGCTTCAAACAAAACACAACAAAAAAGCTGTCAAACTTCACCAGGTCCATTGGTTAGCAGATTGCATCAACCTAGTACTCTGTAAACATGACCCATTACCAGGTGGACAAATACAATAACCCCATGTGCATTTATTCCCAGAAGAAAAGCAGCCAATCACCTTGAAGCATTTTCCATGAGATAATGGATGAGTCTGAGCGAATTACCGAGGTCCTCCTAAGTGAACCTATTCAAACGGGCTCATTGATGATGTGTTACTCTGCCAGAGGAATAATACATCTGCAAATTACATATCGATCATGTGTCAGTGTGAATTTGATTGCTGACTTCTAATGTAATAATGCTTTTATTGTCAATATGTTTGGCAGTGCGAGTAAAAGATGCATGTCGGCTGCCTGATGTCCACAATAGATTTGGCAGATTAACATAATGAGCTTTTCTCGATGTGACAGTATCAGTCCAAAACAGGAAAGCTTGAGGAAAGCATATTGGTGCAAACGTGGTGCTGACATATTTTGCCCATTTGTAAAAATGTTGATTATTTTTGAAGTAGGTCGCAGGTGTAACATAAACCCAGTCTATCAGGGTGGGGGAAGGTGGCGTTGTGCTAATGGGCTTTTGCATCATGTAGACGATTGTGTCTGGGAATTTGAAAATGAGGTGTGGACCGCCATGTTTGCTGGTGAAGATGAAAGTGGGAGGCTTGATTATTAGCTCACGTCGCAGCCAGAGAGCAAATCCAAGAGTTATTCCTTGAGGGAAACCTTATCTACTCTGCTTTCCACTCCACTAAACTCCTCTCTTACTCTCTGCTGGGCACCGCTCCTCTCTTGGCCTGAACCGGTAGTACGGTGTTGAAAAGAGGCATTGCTGCAGGTTGGGCACAATTGCGCAACGCAGGCCAAGCCACTGTTCTGCTACAATGATGAACGAGTGCGCCGATCCTCTGATAATTGCTCACTCAGGGGTACAGAGAGGTCCATTAATCAAAATGAGAGTATTGCTCCGAGCCTAACCTTTCCGTGGCACACTTTCACCTGACCACTATGACCCCTGGCAGGCCTGATGGGGTGGCCTGAGAGATCCCGACAGGGGTTGCTCTTGACATCAAATCGACAGACAGCTGTCAAACCGTCACTCCTGGGCTGAGAAGAGAATGATATGTGTGCTGTTCACACACCACGGACAGGCTTGTTTTTCAGTTGTTTAAACGCTGAGAGGTGGGCTGCTGTGAAGTGTGAGCGAAAGCGGGTGGTCCAGGAGCGATGAATGGGCCTTTCATGAGTGTGCCGAGGCCCTGATCGATTACTGCAATAATGCACTGGAGCTGTCCGTCTGAAGGGGCTGTGAAATGTTACCATTAGCTGTAAACAAGACAACCGATGCAGAGATTGCTTTGTCTCTGGAGCGTAGTCTACGGGAGTAATCTCATTAAGCGCCATTCGCTTTGTTGATAATGAATGCTCTCGGAGCTCGGGCTTTATTCCAACTCAAGCCTGAATATGTTTGTATGCTCTACCTTAGGTCTAGGTGAAAAACTTGCCAAGGCCTCACTCTGGTTTACTTTTTGCAAACACACATGCCAGCACTGTTCTATCCTGCGTCTGGAAGGCCACTATCAGACTTTCGCTCAAGCCGTAATTAAACACGCCTGAACCAGATAAACAAGGATTCTAGGATAAATAGAAACTTTCAGATAGGTGTGCTGAAGCACTTTGAAGGGCGTGGCTTTCAGTATCAAGATTGGCTACTATGCATTAAACATAACTACTTGCAGCATATTGACATTGATTTTGTTTTATCCACCAGATTGACCAGAACCTCATACAGTCAGATATTTTCTTTTGTGGACAATAGCTACTTAAAGGAGTGGTTCAAAGTATATTTTTAAGGCTTTGTTGTGTTTATAAGATGTGTACTCATTCTTATTTATTTATTTTTTAACAAATGATGTAATTTGGTCATATATCTTACTTTGATTATATATTGCTACTCAGCTAACATAAAATCGACTGTCATATTTCCCTTTTCCTCCAAAAGACCCACCCTCAAGAGGCTTTGATTGGTCAGCTAACATATTGTGCTGTGATGCGTGGATCGCCTCCACATCACCAGGAAAAGTGTCATGTGCTGTGCCTCCGCTGCTTAAATACTGTCAGTCAGTGTAGCTGTTAGCCATGTCAGTTTGAGCCTGAATCAGACAGAAAATGAAGAGGACACAGCTGAACCTCACGCCTGCTCTCTAAAATAGTACGTTCACATATCTTTAATGTAGAATGCAGGGAAAGTGACTGAATAGAGAGACACTGCAGCGCTGGTGGAGATTATCCGTGTTTACAGCAGTTGGCGGATAAATATGAATTTTTAGCTAAATTGTTGGCAGTGGCAAACAGCATTTCCTGTTGTTTACATCCTTGCTACAACATACCGTTAACGCTAGACACTGAGCGTTTGTGTCACTGACAGACACTGAGCGTTTGTGTCACTGAGCATGTGTCTTGTATTATGGTTAGAGCTGCTCCTTCTTTGGGGAGTTTTTAGCCAAATCCAGCACTGAGCTGGGAGATATTCTGGAAGCTCTCCTTGTCAAATGTTAGCTATATATTTTTTTCTAATTCTCTGGAGCATAATTAAATTAAACAAAGCAACTTCTCTCTTTGTGTAGTGTCCTTTGGAAGCCCAAATACAGAAATAGAGCTAGAAATAGCAGCATATGGACAGCATTTTAGCTTTCTCTGCTATAACATTACAGTGCCTCTGGCCATACCCCTTCACTGCGTAACCTGAAGCGTTTGTGATCTCACTAACCCAGATTAATTTTTTACTAGTCCCCAAATTTTGTTCCTTGTAGGCTTTGCTAAGCTAACTCTGTAAAGTTCAATGTCTCCCTTTGCATTGAACTTTGAGTGTCTTACATTCAGAGATGTTGTTTATGTTCACACAGCTACCTTACACATGACTAAAGTTTAAAATACGATATTGTAGTGGACCACCCCTTTAAAACCCTTATCTCGAATAATAAAGTAAGAATCTGAAAAAATATCAATTTGAAAACTAAGCCTGGAATAGGCTAGTGTTGCTGCTAAGACTAATCACTGATGCAATCAACCTTTGCTAATAGAAAGATAATCAACTTGAATATTTTTGTTAATGTTGGTTATTCTGCAGTTTTAGTATTCTACAATGTAGTGTAGTTCCTCTTAAGGGAATAGTTCACACAAATTAATGTTCTTTGTTCATCTTTAGAACATAATTTAAGATATGTCCGATATCTCCACAGACAGCAAGTGTCATGAAACGGAAAGGAAGGTCCAGAAAGGAACCAAGAACATTATCAAAACAGTCCATGTGGATGTGGTACAACCATAATTGTATGAAACTACATAAGTATAATTTCTGACCAATAATAATAATAATAATAATAATAATAATAATAATAAAACTTTATTCAACCATTTCTTCTCTTCAGTGTCAGTTCAGGTGGTGTGTTTACAAGATAACTATGTGTTGTGCTGCTGACATATATTGCTAAAATCTGTATATTCTGGTTTAAATAAGTAAGGATAGGCCAAAAAAGTCCATGTCATCCTCTTTGTTGAAATATTTAGAGAAGTATATGAGACAGTGTGCATTTTGCTTGTAAACAAAGCAGTGGCATATTTGGATTGTTGTCATTTTTGAGGGGTTTTGTGCACAAATGTATTCTTGTAGCTTCATAAAATTTAAACCACTGATGACACATGACATTTTGTTGATGCTCTGAGTATCTTTCTGGACATTTCATAATTGTTGTTGTCTGTGTAGGGTCAGAGAGATCTTAGATTTCATCTAAAATATCTTAATTTGTGTTCTGAAGTTATAAACAATTTGTCCTTTCATTTTGTCATTGTTATTCAATTTTTAGCCTTGTTTAAACCAAGCTCTTTCTGTATCTGTTGAGCACAAAAAATTTTGATGGGAAAATAGGGGACAGAATTCAAATGTAGTCATTAATTTTCCTTGGTCCAGGTTCCTGGAACAGTGTTTTGTACTAGCCTAGGTTCCGATAACTGCTTAACTCTCATTTCTGTTTTTGAAGCAAATGGACCTGTAGCTGATGATTGTACACAGACATACTGTACTGTGAAAACCCAAGTTTGCATATGCTTTGAAGGATGGTACACCTCCTGTGCCGCCCGTCCCTGCCAGCTGTATTTGCATAAACTAAACTTTTACATCAACAGAAGTCAGATCTTATTAGGTTATGTAAATCATTCGGAACAAGTAAACCATGTGCTTCACAAGCAGGCGTGAAGATGGAAAAAACAGGTAGTGGGTGAATGGGGGTGTACATTAAACTTCAGCAGAAGTAGATTACATGTTTGAAGTATGCTAACCACGCATGTATGCGAATCTCAGACATCTGACCAGGGTAGTATAATTATTGAGACATCAGAATTATAGACAAGTTGTCAAGTAGTTATGCTTTAGAATAATGTTTAACATGCAGCACCATAATATGAAGCAAAATAGCCAAAAGTTCATCAAAAAATGTCCAAAATAATGAAAACTGAATGGCAAGAAGTACCTATAGACCCAGTAATATGCAATTCATAAACATGGACCAATTGGATAAAAAGGGTAAACGCTAGCAAGCAAGGCTTGTCTGTGCATCAGTAATTAGATACTAGCATCTTCATTCATGTGTTCAACCCCTATCAATCACTGCCACATGAATAGTTATGATTATAGTTAAAAATACTATAGTCATTTATAGTAAATTATATAGTAAAGTGTGTTTTACCATATACAGTAGTTAAAACTTTGTTAATGAATTTCTACACTCTACAGTGTACAGGAGTATCTCATTAAAGCGCCATTTGCTTTGTTTGATAATGAATGTTCTCAGAGCTTGGGCTTTATTCCAACTCAAGCCTGAATATGTGTGTATGCTCTACTCTATGTCTAGGTGTAAAAACCTGTGTATTGTAAGTTTATTGTACTGGACACAGCATTTAAAACAATTTGTTAATGAATTGTACAGCTTACTGTAGCATTAACTATAGAGAACTGACAAACTGTAATACATACTGTAGTATACTTTAACTTTACTACAGTAACTGTTGTATAGAACTACAGTATTCGGTCTATATTGCTATATTGTTTTACCATTACCATGGCAAAACATAGAAAAAACACAACAGACTAATTCAAGTACTCTACTAAAGTATAGTTCAAAAACACTATTATTTATTATAATTCATGTAGTATTTCTTCAGGGCACATTCTTGTTTAAAAACATTAAAGTTTTAATGTTAATTCCATGTCGGTCTGGTGTTTTAATATTTAAGACAATGCTTGCACAAATTTATCAGTCAACACAATTGCTGAGCCACAAAACGCAACAAAAATTCTTTCAATTTTGTGTTTTGTGTCATTATCTACACTGGTTAGACCTTACCAGGCTTTTTGACAGTAGACTACGGCAACACTGTTGCCAGTTAGTCACTGTAATAGTTTTGTTACAGTAAGTAACTGCAACAGTGTTGCCAGTATTCTACTGTAACTGAACCATTCCAGTGAGTAGCTGGCAACAGTGTTGCCAGTGAATTACTGTAACTGAACCATAACAGTAAGTAGCTGACAAAGTGTTGCCAGTTAATTATTGTAATAGAGCAATAGTGGTAACTAACTGGAAACTATTTACAGTTAATTACTGTAGTGATACAACTCACAGCCTTATACTGTCAGGGTTCTGCCACTCTGGTCTTGTTAATTCTTGTTTTGTGGCAGAATCCGAACACTAGTTCTGTCTTGTCCTGTCCTGTTAGTGCTCGGCTCTAGTTTTCTTGGGTCGAGCACTTGTTTTGTCATTGTCTGGGTGCGCGTCATCAAGGGTGCGCGCGGACCGTGCGCGCTCCCGCTTGATGCGGGCGCGCGGGGTCTGTGCGTCCTTGGGACGCGCGCTCTTGTACTCGTGTTTGTGTTTTGTTTCGTCAGCATCGCGCTGTTTCATTCTCAGCGTCTCAGTCTAGTTGGTTTTGGTTGGCGCTGAGATGAAACATGCGCGTTGCATTTATGTGAGCGCACGGTAAGGTGTTCACTTATCTTGTGCTCGTGTCTTGCGTCTGTCAAAGCATGTGGCTCTGTGTTTACATTGGTCGCGTGCTTTTGTTGTGTGCTTCAGTGTTTGTCTAGTCATAAAAACACGCGGTTAATGAGTTCTTTCATTGGCTGCGTGTTGTCCTGTTTAATGTGAGCACTTGGCTTGTGTTGTCGCCTTGTGTCAGGTGCTCTCCCGTCTATTGTCTAGTCCCACCCTCCTTAACCCATTATTAATTAATTATGTTCATCTGTTGTGTATTAATTTAACCCTGCTTATATTCTCCTCATGTCTGCTGTCCTGTGCCAGTTCGTCATCGTATGTTGTCTCATCGTGGTACCTTGTCGTGTCTGTTCAACTCCTGATCCCTGCCAGCCTGCCCAGTCTAGTTTGGTTTGTTTATTTGTTTTGTTAATGTTTTCCCCCTCGGGGTAGTTTGTTTTGCCTTTTTATTTATTATTAATAAAACCTATTATTTCTGCACTTGAGTCCTCGCTCTCTTTTTCCTCTACACCGATCGTGACATACTGCATACACCTTAATAGTATGTCACATATAGTTATTGTAAAATAATCAGTATTCTTAACTGTTATTAAATATAGAAAGCATATAAATTCTTCAGACAAATGTATTTTATTGTTTTGGCAGCAAACAAATATACAACAGAAAATGTCTAACAAATTAAAGAATCAGCAGATATGAAACTAATTTTTCTATTTACAATTAAACAAAAGCTAAAATTTATAAACAACATCTGAAGTGTATATAGCACAGGTGTCAAACATTTACATATCATCTTACACATTACTGAGGGCCTCAGGTCTGCACAGTAAGGCTGCGGTCACAGTAACGTTTGAGCATACAAAATTGGTCGTAT
>NC_079437.1:47250240-47307740 GCF_903798145.1 Danio aesculapii | reverse complement strand
CTGGAGCATCACAGGAATCAGTCTCATGCTCTCCACTCCTCCAGACCACCACAGTAGCTGCTCAGGATATGGAAACCTTGGGATCATCTCGTCGCTGGTCTTGGATCGAATCATTGGCGCTGCTTAGTCTGAGGAAAAGAGAATAATTAGCGTAGCTGCTGTTTATAGTGTATATAAACGAGATGCAGAAACCTGTCTGAGCCTCGGACAATTTTCAGCAAGGCTACTCCAGAGTTTAGGAGCCATAAATGAGAAAACTCGACCTTCTGTACTCGACTTTGCTATTCTAGGTACTATCAGAAGCCCTGAGTTTAGAGATCTTAAAGAGCAAGTTGATTATGGAAAAGAGTTGTGAGTACTGGCTGTACTGGTGCTCAATAAGTCACAGATAAGAAAATCACAGATATGCTGTTCTGAAATAATGTTAGGATTAGGAGCATAATGACGTTAGACCGCCCGCTCCCGTTCAATTTACACCAGAGTTATCGACCGCTACTGCATTTTATTTGGAAATGTATTCCTGCACCACAAGAAATCTGGACAGGTCCCGTGGCTCTACCGCAGGAGCCGCAGGACCGACAAGATTTGTAGACCTCAGTCTCAAATAATGTCACCTCAGCATTTAAAATAACTGAGCAAAGGAGACTTAATGACAGTTGTCATAAGCGTGTATAAAATTGGATTCATATTCATGACGTGTTTGTTTTGTTGTCATGATTTAATGACAGTCTTTATTTAATGACAACCCCTTCATGTAAAGTGTTGCTCAAAATATGTATTTATTTATATAATTCATGAATCCATCAGCAAAAAGCATTTTAAGATGTTTTTTTTATTCAGTTTACAATTGCTCAGTTTTATTCATTCATTAATTAATTCATTTTCTTTTTGGCTTAGTCCCTTCACTAATCCGGGGTCGCCACAGCAGAATGAACCGCCAAGTTATCCAGCACATGTTTTACGCAGCGGATGCCCTTCCATCTGCAACCCATCTCTGGGAAACATCCATATACTCTCGAATCACACTATGGACATACACTATAGGTCTTTGCCTACTGCTCCGCTCTCTGCTCACTTGCTTTTATATCTTAAACCCTAATTTTAACTTGAGCCTATCAGCACAGTGCTCAAACGACACAGCTTGAAGATCAGCATCGATTCTACAAACTTTCTGGAATATAGCTTTACTAACAAGAGGGAATTATCGTCTAAACAATCCTCCCGCTACCAGCTATCAGCTGCTCACATTCCTGAGACGGGAAAACACGGCTGTGAAAATGCCTCTGGATCGGATTAATTCAGATTCTCACTGCTGTACAAACTGCCACAAACTTCTACAAAAGATTGCAGTTCTTGAAACAAAGTTACTTGCGATCCAACCAGAACTGCAGCGTCATTGTGGACGCTCACAGCAAATAGCCGGTGAGTCCCATAAATCTATTCCTACCACTATTTGGAGCACTGAAAAACAGATTAAAGCTGTGGAAAATGAGCATTGGCATAAACAAGGTGCGAGACCAAAGGGTACTCGTGGGGTCAGATCATATGCTGCCGCATTAGCGTCCTCTACCCCAAATACAGCTCGGACTCAAATACAGCTTGAGAACAGATATGAAGTACTGAGTAATATGGGTGAAGAATCCCCAAATGCAGTCAGACAGAGATCGCATGACTCAGCAGCTAACTCTGCATGGAACAGAGGCTCAAGGCCGACTAGACAGCGGCATTCTGCTCCGATCGCACCTGAGATAAGAACACTAGTTGTAGGAGATTCAATAATCAGGAATTTTAGGAGCAAATCTACAATGACATACTGCTTCCCTCATGCAACAGTTTCTGATGTAAACAAAGAACTTAAGGAAATTCTGAAAAAGCACAAGACTGCAAAACGGATTATCATCCATGTGGGGAAGAATGATATTCGAAAGGAACAGTCAGAACTGCTCAAGAGAGATTTCTGTGAGCTCTTGGAAACAGTTGAAAGAGTGAAAATTCAGCCGTTCATCAGTGGACCACTCCCTGCAAGAGGGACAAACATGTTTTCACGGCTGCTTGGTCTAAATGTATGGCTGCAGAAAGCATGTAACAGGAAAGGACTGAATTTTATTGACAACTTCAATCTCTTCTGGAACCAAAGACAACTGTTGACATCAGACGGCCTTCACCCAAACAAACTTGGTGCAAAGGTGCTAAAGGACAATATCTTCTTCTCCCTCCATCATCCATCAGCTGTATGTGCCACTGACCTCAATCCAAATGGCACATACACACCTAGCATCTGTCCGGATGACCACAGGACCTCAAATCAGCTCCCGAGTGGACTTGGGGTTGACGCATCACCCAAGGACAGTGATAACGCCACACAGCCAAAACACCCACTGTTGATAGAGACACTATCGCTGGCCCTCTGCTCAACACAGACAGACTGTGACGCATCAGAACAGCATCATGTCTCGTCACTAAAAAATCCTCAGGAAAACACCCAGGAAAACATATTTCAGCACCCAGAATCTCCAGAGCCACAGCCTCTGTCGCCAGACACGTTCCCATTATCACCTTGCTCGCCTCCTTGGGTTTCTCAAAAAAGATGGAGGAACTGGTGCATGCTGGAACTAAACTTTCACACTCCATCGCCGCAAGCCCCCAGTTACCAACCAAAAAGCGGCCTGCTCCACAACCACCTCTGAGCCCACCTGGAAGAGCCCTCCGACATTTGCCCCACCGCCAGGGCCCAAACAACAACGCACCATCTTCAGCTGGTGAACAAAACTGCTCTCCATGATGTGTCTCGGGTGCCTGCTTAGATAACAGTGTCTTTATCAGATGTTTACAGAACAAGCAGGAACCCAGTGTGCCTGTAGCTTTCTCTACACATATATGTGTTGTATTACGTGACAGAAAACCGAAGACTTTTTCAGGCCGTATAGCAAATCACTCAAATCTTGTGTCTATTAAATATAAATCTGAGACTACTGTAGCAAAAACAGCTAAAACTGTTAAGTTAGCACTTTTAAACATCCGATCACTTAACAATAAGTCACTTTTAGTCAATGATTTTATCAGCTCAAATTGCCTTGATTTTATGCTTTTAAATGAAACTTGGCTAGATAACAGCTGTAGTGCAGCAGTTCTGAATGAAACAGCTCCTTTAAACTTTGACTTTTTGAGTGTTTGCAGAGCCAATAGGAGAGGTGGAGGCATTGCTGCCCTGTTTAAAGATGTCTATGAGTGTAAACAAGTGTCATTTGGTGACTTTTTGTCTTTTGAATATCTGAGTATAGCACTAAAAGGTGCTCCACGTATCTTACTGATCATTATCTACAGACCTCCAAAATATTCTCCAGCTTTTATTGATGATTTTACAGAGCTGTTATCAATAGTAACCTCTGAATTTGACTATTTTACCATTGCTGGGGATTTTAATATTCACATTGATAATCCAGAAATCAATGCTGTAAAAGAACTGATGACTGTTTTGAACACTTTTGATCTGACTCAGCATGTTCAAGAACCCACACACAATCGTGGACACACTCTTGATCTACTTATAACTAAGGGTTTACACATTTCATCAACTGTTGTTAAAGATGTTGCACTATCTGATCATTTCTGTATTTTCTTTGATATATTGATCACTCCAGCTATTAAAGACAGATCTGTCTCTGTCAGAAAGAGATGCATAAATGAGAACACTAATGAGCAGTTTGAAGGTCATATCGCTAGCACCAAGTATATCTGCAGACTCTGTTGATTCTCTCCTTGATTTGTTTAATTCTAAAGTTAAGAATGTCATAGATGACATTGCTCCTGTTAAAGCCAAGAATATAACTAGCAGCCAAAGGGGATCCTGGACTAAGTCCCCAAAATTAAAAATGACGAAAAGACAGTGCAGAAAAGCTGAGCGTATGTGGAGAAAGACGAAACTAGTAGTCCATTATAATATCTATAAAGACAGTCTTCGTGCTTTTAATATGGAACTAAAAACTGCTAGGCAGACTTTCTTTTCAAGCCTTATAAACAGCAACGTAAACAATGCTCGTAAACTCTTTGCAACGATAGAGAAACTCACAACCCCCCCCAGTCGGATTCCCAGTGAGCTACTCTCTGAAAGCAAATGTAATGAGTTTGCTCATTTCTTTACTGACAAGATCAATAATATCAGAAAGGCAATCAGCTCATCCAATCAGCCAAATTGTGTCGACGTCAGACTAGCTCAACCACAACTTAAGAAATCAGACATTATGTCCGATTTCATGGCAATTAATGGCAAAATCTTAGAAGAGATCGTGCAAGTTATGAAAACATCAACCTGCAGTCTTGACACGCTCCCCGCATTATTCTTTAAAACGGTGTTGACCTGCTTAGAAATGGATCTTCTAAAAGTGGTAAATGCTTCACTTCTCTCGGGGATTTTTCCTAACTCACTTAAAACTGCAGTTGTTAAACCCCTCTTGAAGAAGAGCAACCTGGATAACACCATATTGAGCAATTACAGGCCCATCTCAAATCTCCCTTTCATTGGCAAAATCATTGAAAAAGTTGTTTTTAACCAGGTTAACAAGTTCCTAATCTACAAGGGGTGTTTGGACAATTTTCAATCTGGTTTCAGACCACATCACAGTACAGAGAGCGCCCTTATAAAGATAATCAATGACATCCGCCTAAATACAGATTCAGGCAAACTAACAGTGCTGGTACTGCTCGATCTCAGTGCTGCATTTGACACTGTCGATCACAGCATACTTCTGGATAGGCTGGAAAACTGGGTTGGGCTGTCTGGGACGGTCCTCAAATGGTTCAGATCTTACCTTGAAGGAAGAGGTTACTATGTCAGTATAGGTGACCATAGGTCAGGGTGGACACCCATGACATGTGGAGTCCCACAAGGCTCGATTCTGGCACCACTACTGTTCAACCTTTATATGCTCCCTCTGAGCCAAATAATGAGAAAGAACCAAATCTCCTACCACAGCTATGCTGATGACACTCAGATCTACCTAGCCTTACTGCCTAATGACTACAGCCCCATTGACACCCTCTGCCAATGCATTGATGAAATTAACAATTGGATGTGCCAAAACTTTCTTCAGTTAAACAAAGAGAAAACTGAAGTCATTGCGTTTGGGAACAGAGATGAGGTTCTCAAGGTGAATGCGTACCTTGGCTCTAAGGGTCAAACAACAAAACATAAGGTCAAGAATCTTGGTGTGACTCTGGAGTCAGATCTGAGTTTCAATAGTCATATCAAAGCAGTTAGTAAATCAGCATACTATCATCTCAAAAACATTGCAAGAATTAGATGCTTTGTTTCCAGTGAAGACTTAGAGAAACTTGTTCATGCTTTTATCAGCAGCAGGGTGGATTACTGTAATGGCCTCCTCACTGGCCTTCCCAAAAAGACAGTCAGACAGTTGCAGCTCATCCAGAACGCTGCGGCCAGAATTCTGACCAGAACCAGGAAATCAGAGCACATCACACCTGTCCTCAGGTCTTTACACTGGCTCCCAGTCACATTTAGAATAGATTTTAAAGTATTATTACTGGTCTATAAATCACTAAATGGCCTAGGACCTCAATACATTACAGATATGCTCACTGAATACAAACCTAACAGATCACTCAGATCTTTAGGATCAAATAGATTAGAAATCCCAAGAGTTCAGTCAAAGCAGGGTGAATCGGCTTTCAGCTACTACGCCCCTCGTTGCTGGAATCAGCTTCCAGAAATGATCAGATGTGCTCCAACATTAGGCACATTCAAATCAAGACTGAAAACACATCTGTTTAGCTGTGCCTTTACTGAGAGCACTGTGCTACGTCCGACTACTATGTTTTTCTCTTCTTTTTAATTCTTTTATAACACATTTTATCAGCTTTTATTTTATTTTTATTCTTACCATTTTTATGTTTGTTTTTAATTCTCTTATAATTGTTTCTTTTATTCCTGTTTATGTAAAGCACTTTGAATTGCCACTGTGTATGAAATGTGCTATATAAATAAACTTGCCTTGCCTTGCCTTGCCTATAGACAATTTAGCCTTCCCAATTCACCTGTACCGCATGTCTTTGGACTGTGGGGGAAACCAGAGCACCCGAAGGAAACCCATGCGAACGCAGGGAGAACATGCTGCACTGTTTTATATAATAATAATCATGCATTATTATTATTATTATTATTATTATTATTATTATTATTATTATTATTATATGCTTTACATTTTAGCTGTTTAAGTTGAATGATATGAACAACCTATAATAACATTTCCTACAGTAAGTGTGCCATACAGTACATACTATACACCTGTATGTACTGTATACTGCCACTTTTTAATTATGTAAAGCAAACACATAAACATGATACGTCTTCATGACAGGACTTGTGTTCATAGTTCATAACGCAACTTCCTTGTAAAGTGATTCTGACCTATAGCTTTATGCACTTGATGTAGGAGAAGCAAAACTGATGATGAATGAATATTTCATTGTTTGGATGTGTTATGATATGAGCTGTTCACCTTCGCTCTCGGTGTGTATGCGTGTGTGATCTGTGGATTCTCTGTGTCCAGAAGAATCTTCCATCAAGGAGCTGTCAATCATTGCATTCATTCCCAATCACACAGCACTGGCCAATACTTTCGACTCTCTGGAAACAGTGCACACACACACACACAAGATCAATGAATTTCAACTACTAATTTAATATTACTCAATTTCACAGCCGATGGTGGGTATTATCGACTTCAGCATAGAGTCTCTGTAGATACATGGCATATGGATGTGGTGTGATTAGGACTGGGATGTTGCTCTTCCGGATAGTGGAATGTTCACGAAGACCTGGTTGACTGGTCAAACAACCCGCCTTGAGCAACATCACCTTTACAAAATGTAGCAGAAGTTTAATAATACACAATAAAGCAGAGCAACATTTGTGAATACACCCATTGTGTCACAGAAAGCTTGTATCATGAACAGGCTTAGGGAATGTTGTAGGGTTCTGAACTGAATATAAATGTTGTACAGAGGGATATTTCACTAGGGATGTCCCGATCAGGTTTTTTATTGCCCCTTGAGTCCAAGTCATTAACTTTTTTTGAGTATCTACTACTGATATCGAAACCCGATCCAATACTTTATAACATATAAAAAATAATAATAATAAAGAGCAAAGAAACAGATCCAGGATGTTCCTTATATTATTTAATTCACCTTATTTTTAAATTCAACAACTCTGTTAAAACACTTCAGTGAGGTTGCTTGAACAAGTAATAAGTAACATAGATTCTTTCCCTTTTGGACTTTAATGCAACAGTGAATATATAATGAAATGTAATATAAAAACAAATAGCATCTCAACTTAAAACATACCCGGCAGGCAATCCCAAGTTTACATATCTCACAGTTTTGCTATGGAAATGTTGTCGTCATCAACTTTATAATACCTCCAGACCGCAGGACAGCTCACGCTTTCCACTTCAAGCTGCTTCCTAGTTTTAATTTGCCAGTATTTAATCAATAGCGTCTCTGCAACAAAGTGATTGTTTATGCCGCACACGTTGCTGTTTCTGTGAGAAGTAAGAAAGACGTCAAAACTCTGTGCCACCGACATAACTATAGATGTGTTAAAAATAATGACAATGTACAGTATATATACAGTAATATATATATATAATATATATATATATATATATACTATATATATATATATATATATATATATATATCTATATATATATAGGTAATGTCCGATTCCAATCGAATCTGAAACTGCATGATCCGGCCCGATTTCCGATCACATAATCGGATCTGGGCATCCCTATATTTCACCCAAGATAGAAAATGTACAGTGTAAAAAAAAATGTTAATTAACAACTTCCATATTTTGTGATTTACAAGTGTTTTGTTTATTTATGGTTGTGAATTGCATTATTGGATTTTTTCTGTCTGCTCTGTCAACTTTTAATGTAGAAAATTCAACTCTACACTTTAACAAAGTGACTTTTATTAACATTTTAGCAGTCTGAAAAAATATAATATATAAGAAATAAGAATCAGAATCAGAAAGAGCTTTATTGCCAGGTATGTTCACACAGATTTGTTTTCGTGACAGAGCTTCTACAGTGCAACAGGATTACAGAGACAGGACAAAAAACAGATAATAAATATATTTTAAAAATAGAAGTAAGTAGTGAGTGCAAATATACAGATTGACAAGTGTATGTACAGTACATGTTTATTACTATATACAACGTTATATGTGCAGCTGTTATGTGCAAATTGGCAGTGTAAAGTGTGTTGTTAAATAAGTGTATATGTGTATAAAAGTGTATAGCAAGTAGTGATGTTGGTTTCGCAATTATTATCATCAAGTGTTCATGAGATGGATTGCCTGAGGGAAGAAACTGTTTCTGTGTCGGGCTGTTCTGGTGCGCAGTGCTCTGTAGCGTCGACCAGATTGTAAAAGTTTAAAGAGGCAGTGTGCTGGGTGTGAGGGGTCCAGAGTGATTTTGGCAGCCCTTCTGCTCGCTCTGGATAAGTACAGTTCTTGGGGAGTAGGAAGGGTTGTACCAGTGATTCGCTCAGCAGTCCCGAACTATTCGATGTAGTCTTTGGAGGTCGTATTTAGTAGCTGAGCTAAACCAGACAGTTATTGATGTGCAGATGACTGATTCAATGATGGAGGTGTAGAACTGTTTCAGCAGCTCCTTTGGGAGGTTAAACTTCCTCAGCTGACGAAGAAAGTACAGCCTCTGTTGAGCTTTTTTGGAGTCAATGTGAGTGTCCCACTTCAGGTCCTGAGAGGATGGTGGTGCCCAGGAACCTGGATGACTCCACTGCTGCCACAATGCTGTCCATGATTCTCAGTGGGGGGAGAGCAGGGGGGTTTCTCCTGAAGTCCACTGTCATCTCCACTGTTTTGAGCGTGTTGAGCTCCAGGTTGTTGTGGCTACACCAGACAGCCAACTCCTTAACCTCCTGTCTGTAAGCAGACTCGTCACCGTCCTGAATGAGGCCGATAAGTGTGGTGTCGTCTGCAAACTTCAAGAGCTTCACAGAGGAGTCTTTTGATGTGCAGTCATTCGTGTACAGGGAGAAGAGCAGTGGGGAGAGGACACACCCGTGGGGGGCGCCAGTGCTGATTGTGCAGATGCTAGATGAGAATTTTCCCAGCTTCACCAGCTGCTGCCTGTCCGTTAGGAAGCTGTTGATCCACTGACAGACAGAGGTGGCACAGAGAGCTGAGTTAATATAAGTATAAATTTAAAGTATAAAGAGCTGATTTATAAAAAGTATAAAGAGCTGATTTATAAGTATAATATAGAGAAATAAGTCTGTAAAATAACAGAACATGTACTAGCAATTTACAGTATTACAAGGTTTTTGTAGTGTAATATACAACACAAACCCAAACAATATATCACTTTAAACTAATAAAAATGTTCATAAAATTCACTTTTTCTAATTTTTCAAGGTTTTTGTAAGAAGTTTTTGTAAGAAAGACCAAGGTTCCATAATGCAATTCCAAAGCATAAATAAATGGGTAAAAATAAACCCAAATAAAAACATGAATCACAAAATACGGAAAACTGCTAATTAACAGATTTTTTTTAGTGTAGCCACTATTTACTCGAACCTTGGTTCCAAACCTTT
Source organism: Danio aesculapii (assembly GCF_903798145.1). Classification (NCBI taxonomy): domain Eukaryota; kingdom Metazoa; phylum Chordata; class Actinopteri; order Cypriniformes; family Danionidae; genus Danio; species Danio aesculapii. The sequence goes on along the minus strand of NC_079437.1, from coordinate 47,298,092 downwards.
TTTGAGTTTCTACATTATGTTGAACACTGACGATATTTGAGAACCTTTAACCACTGAATTCCATATACTAGTAAAAACAAAATATTATTAAAGGGGTGGTCCACTACAATATCATATTTTAAACTTTAGTTCATGTGTAATGTAGCTGTGTGAACATAAACAACATCTCTGAATGTAATACGCTCAAAGCTTAATGCAAAGGGAGACATTGGCTTTTACAGAGGTAGCTTAGCAAAGCCTACAGCGAACAAAGTTTGGGGACTATAAAAAAATACATTCAGGTTAGTGAGATCACAAATGCTTTACGGTTGCCCGCACGTGCAGCGAAGGGGCATGGCTAGAGGCGCTGTGATGTTATAGCAGAGTAAGCTAAAATGGCATCCAAACGCTGCTATTTCCACAGAGCTTCTCTTTCTGTATTTGGGCTTCCAAAGGACACAACACAAAGAGAGAAGTGCTTACAATTTAATTTTAATTATGTTCAAGAGAATTTTATGTAGCATTTGACAAAGGACAGCTTCCAGAATCTCTCCCAGTTCAGTGCTAGATTTGGCTTAAATCTCCTCAAAGAAGAGCAGCTTCAACCATAAAAGAAGAAGCTGTGGATTGCTAGCCACAACCTGTAAGCATTATTATTTGTTAAAATTGATCTATTACATGCATAGTGTCTAGCGTCAACAATATGTTTTAGCAAGGACGTAAACAAGGGTGTAAACAACAGGAAATGCTGTTTGGCACCATTAACAATTTAGCTCTACAAAACACTTTTTTGGGGTTTTAAAAACTGAAACAAATAGAACCAGATTCATGATGGACCAAAGTTTCAGAGGCAATGTGACAGTAAAATTGACACAATGTGAAGTTGAATAAAATTTTTCACGTGTGAAAATTTCAGGATTCAGCAATACCCTTTAGAGTTCATTCGGGTTGTGCACTCATTTGTGTCTGTCTTTGTGTTGAGTGTCTCTTGTAACTCGTCTCAATTGCCGATCGCTATATGGCAGATAAATCCCGCCTTCTAGTACAAGAGCCAATCATCGATCGGTATAGTGACAATACTCCGGGGGAGGGGCTTGAACCAGACGTGAGTTTCTGCAGATTTTGTGTGATTCGAACATTTAGAAACGAAACTAAAGAGACAGTTGTTGTTTAGTTTTATTGGTTATTCCTAGTATGAAATTCAATCATAATCTTGGCAAGTGGTTTTAGAGAATTTGATGTTTCCACATTTAGACAGAATGCCCGGGCATAGTGCCCAAGAGGCATTTCAAAGATGGCCGCCCAGTGAAATGACTTGTCTTAAAGGGACTTTGCTTGCGTTCAGTTTTGTGTTGAGTATTTGTGTTCTGTATTTAGCACATGGCTCAATGTTTACAATTTTATATGTGTCTTTCATGTTAACTTTAATGGGAACATGTGGTTGATGCCATTGACTGCGTGTTCTTTTTCTGTTTGATGTGAGTACATGGTTTTGTCTCTTTGTGTCCTGTGCTCTTTTGTCTATTGTCTAGTCCCACCCACCTTCTTATCCTATTATTAATCATTCTGTTCACTTGCACTCTGTTATCAGTTTATTTCTTGCTCTCCCTATTTATTCTCCCATTGTGCTCTGTCCTGGGCTGGTTCGTTGTCTTTTTTTGTGTGTAAGTCTATCCTATAAGCTTATCTAGTTCCAGTAAAGTCAAGTTACTGTTTCTATCACACGGGTTAAGTTTTTTGTTGTTGTTGTTTTCAGGTGACACAGTGGCGCAGTAGATACCACAATCGCCTCACAGCAAGATGGTCGCTGGTTCGAGCCCGGCTGGCTAGTTGGCATTTCTGTGTGGAGTTTGCATGTTCTATCCATATTCGTGTGGGTTTTCTCCAGGTGCTCATGTTTCCCCCACAGTTCAAAGACATGCACTCTAGGTGAATTGAATATCCTAAATTGGCCGTAGTCTATGTGTGTGAATGCAAGAGTGTATGGGTGTTTCCCAGAGTTGGATTGAGGCTGGAACATATGCTGGATAAGTTGACGGTTCATTCCGCTGTGGCAACCCCTGATTAATAAAGGGACTAAGTCGAAAAGAAAATAAATAAATGAAAAGGGTTAAAATGTTGAAGAAATATATTTTTGTCACCATATAGAGGCATAGGAATAGGACGTGTGTGTTTGGATATTGGATAGTATAAAAATTAGAACTTATTTCAGAAATAGTTTTGAAAAAAAATCTTTGCTCTTAATAAATTAATGATGAAATAAAATATGAAATGGATATCTTGAGTGGAGTGAATTCAAAACAACCACTGTCTCCCGAATCCATGGACAAATGAAAAGACAGAAACCACAGCCAGATGGTCTGCTCTTTTGAACCTCGTGTACGAGCAAATCTGTTTCCTCATTAGTAAAGGGTTCAGTTTTTCAGCTTCAAGTCCGCCATGTAATAGCAAATGTGCCATGGCATGACCACAACTGGCTCTTAAAAGCAATGGGATGTTGCTTTTGATTTGGGTATGCAGTTCACCTGCACTGTATGTTTTAGACACTACATTAAGTTTGTTAAAATATAGTCCTATGTGAGTGCATTCCATACAAAGTCAATCCAAATGCACATACAGAGGCAAATTACTGTCACTTGAAGTATTTGCCGTTCACCTCAACCACATCTGCTGTGTTTGGTGTGAAAATGCTGTTGTTGCCCAATCAGAAAGTAGAAACAAAGTGAACATTGATGTCATGAGGCAAAAAGGTTTTTTTTTTTTTAATTGGCCACATGACCACTCTGTAACCAGAGCTTCTGAAAATATTCACCCATGCGTAAGTTTTTGAAAAAAAAATTGATTTCACTCACCTGACAGTTTTTTTGTGTGGATGATCAGTCACACTATGTAGAAAAAAATTCAACTCTTGTGTTCATATAAACAGCCACTAAATCTCTACAATGGTCCCACTTTATTTGTGGGAGTTATGTTTTAAAAATAACCTGCAATAGGTGAAATCTGTGAAGTAGTCAGCTTTATTTAGTGCAATTATTATAGATGTTTTAAGGCTGCAAATCCCCTGACTACACACTTCATACACTTCGCAAACACTCTATTTTGATGGTCTGTTTGAATATTTATAGACTGTTTGCCTAATATGTTGATACTGCTCCATCAACAGACATTTAACTGACTATAAGAATCTTTGCAAATACATGCAAGTCAACTTACTCTAACCCTAACCTAACAGTCTACTTATAATCTAATGAGAATTAGTTGGCTTGTAGATGCAATGTAACTTAAATTAAAAAAAAAATGGACCATCAAAATAAAGTGTGACTCACTTTTCTCACAGGCATCAACATTTTCAAAATTTTCTCTCATTTAAACACTCTCAAGTTCAAAACTTCATAGAAAAATAAGTCCACTATTTTAAAATGAATCCAAAGATCAAAAACCATTTGATCTTCATGTATTTATTCCATTATGAGGTGCAGAACACAATTTACACAATGCGTTGTAGAAAAAAAAGCATGTCAAATTACATGAAAAAACTGCGAGGCAGTGAAAGTGAACTGCATTATAGCGAGAGACCACCGTACAGCCTTCATGAAAATACAAAAAATAGAAAATGGCAAATTTTTTTATGGTGTAATTTTAGAAAATAGCGATCAAGCTTTATCAAACATCACTTAGATTTAAATAAGGCATCCGGTCTATCTTCAGTAATAATTACATGAAGTTCAGAGAAGAATAAGGGGTCATTCATTTCATCTAAAACTTGTGGAAAACATGAGCTGCATTGCTTATTTTACCTATTTCAACTTGCTTCTGAGCTTGTGCTTCCACGTTGCCTGTCATTGCTGAGCAACCACAAGTGACAAACCCTTGCAGCAGCTTTGATATAAGTTTTCTGTATGAAGGAAATTAAAAGCTCAGCAGAGTTTGTGTGTGCTCTGCGTTTGTCTGAAGTAATTAGTCTACTGTCATCAGTCTATGTTTAATCCATACAAAGTGTGAAGCTGATAAGTTGCTTCCTGTCACATAAGGTATAGTGTACTTACGACATTCTGAAATGTCAATGCTAACTCATGGTAATTTGTAACTTTTTTGATTTAGTGTAATTCGTATATATTTGTACAATCTCATTTGTACAATTTAGTACAATTTGCTCATTTGCCAATGCAACCATAATTGGTGGATGAGAAAAAACGTACTAAATTGTATGGGTTTGGTTCCATGCCTCCTTTTAAAACCATAATTTAATTTCATACATTTTTGTGTGACTGAGCTTGCACAAATTCACACAAATTAGCTTCTAAACTGACAAAATGTAACATTGTTAAGTTTTCTCGTGAGATCAGGCTGGGAATGCATATGTTTTCAACTAACTTTGCTACTTGAGAGCCCAAAGGATGTTATGTGTGAATGGCCCCTAAATGGTGAAATTAAATAGCCTTATTTTAAAACAAAGGAGCAGATAGCTATGATTGGTAAATGCATTGTCCTCTTTAATGTTGTAATGAAGCACGAAGGTAAAAAATTTACATCAAAAATTTATTTCTGGGGTAAACCATTCCTTTACACTCAGAAACTCCCTGAATCTGTTAAATCTGACAATGATAGGCATGCTTTTTTGTAGTTCAAATGTCGTTAACGGATTCCGTAGTGTTCTTTTAGGTCTATACTGTAATTATGAGGTCATCAAGATTGTTACACCAAATCTGTAATAATACATAATTTATAGACTTATTTGTATCCTAGTTTTAAATAAAATATTAGTTTTATATATTATATTTCTTACTGAAAATCCAACATTAAAGAGCCCATATTATGGGTTTTTGAAAATGCCCTTCCATGTAGTGTGCAACATAGCTCTAAGTGAAGTGAAATATCCAGCTAAGGCTTAAATTTTTAAGTGTACAGTGTTTAAAACTATTGATTCATCTATAAAAGAGTCGACTCATAGTGCTTCAAACGAGTCGTCTTGATAACGAGTCATTAGGTATTTCGTGATGACGCGGCTACGAAACACAAGTAGTTGCATGCGCAAACCCGGGAGATTTGAAACCTGCGGCCCCGCCCACTAACAGAAAAAAGTCACACACACACACAGAGACACACACAGACACCGGTCGAATGAAGTCACGCTGTGCAGATGGATATGATTGACAGTCTAATCAAAGATGAAACATCAGCAATATAGCCCAGCCTTGAGCAGTTCGAGCGCTTCTGGAAATTACATGCTTACAAAGAAGACTTCATCAGTTTGTTAAAGGAAGGATCAGAAAAGACTGTCAGAACATGGATCAGTGCATCATGAATCAGTTTCTTCCCCCCATTTCACCAGAGTAAGTACGTGCGATTAAAATTGTTGCCTCGTTTACTCTAGCTTGCAAATGATGTATTTAGTTGTGTTTTGTTACTTGTACCCGCGTGTACTGTATCAGGTTAACTCTTTATATTCTCATATCGCGTGTAAAGCCACGTTAAAAAAACGCGACGCGTGCCGCTTTGATTATGGATCGTCAGCTGTTGCTAGACGCATGCAACGATCAAGTTTCAAAATATTTCAGCTCAGGTTCGAGGTGAGGTGTCTAAATTGCACCCAGCAAGCTGAACAGGCGCTCTAGGTGTGTGTGTCGTGTCCTCGGGTAGGAGTGTAATGTGTGTGCGGTATTCGCGGATATAACTGAGCGCCACGCCTTCTCTATTCAGCCGCTCCTCTATGGACGCACCGGCCCTGTGTGTGTGTGTGCGCGCGCGTGTGTGTGTGTGTGAAAAGAGCAAGAAGACTGTGACAGGCTAGGAGATCTCCTCGCCAGTTCTTGGACTTTTTGCTCAATAAATAGTTAGTCGTCGGTATTTTCTAGTCCATCGTCTGTATTTACTTTCACCCACTGGCAGCCAAAATCCACTATAAAGCGTGTGTGCACTGTGACTACTTTTATATTGTTGATTAGCAGCTGGGCATTTCACTCTGTCTCGCGCTGAGGCCTTGTCCGTGTCGACCAATCGCAGCAGGCTGTCATCGGTCCGATGAGGAGGGGTTTGGGAACAAATGAATCGCTGAACGATTCATATGGGAGTCGCTGGGATAATTAGGTAAAAATAAATGCAGATTATAAGACCATGAAAGTGTTGTTTGACCTTGCATGCATATTAGACTGTTGTTGGAGACCCTTACAACCTAAATATGACCCTATTTCATGTATAATATGGGCTCTTTAAATTGTGCTTTGTTTGTAAATGTATTATTCTAAGTCAAATCACGGTAACAACGGATCAAGTTCTTAATGACACAATGGAAACATTAATGTAAAGTTCATCCACTCTTTAATGTTGAGATAAGAAAGAAAGAAAGAAAGAAAGAAAGAAAGAAAGAAAGAAAGAAAGAAAGAAAGAAAGAAAGAAAGAAAGAAAGAAAGACGATCTGCTGTTCTTTTCTGACATTAACAGAAATGTTCTGCACAGAACCTGAATATTAAAATAGACTTATAGGGATCAATAAGATAATTACAGTAATAGCATTTTCTTATTTCAAAACTACACCTGAGTCACGCTGATTAAACCTTCATTTGTCAATATTTTGTCTCAAAGTTTAGATTTAAATCTTACTCTGAACACAATTTGGAAAGTTATTTAACAGTTAATCGAATTATCTAATTAAAACAGTTTTTTTTTTTTCTTTTTTTAAATGTGATTTCTTAAAACATTCTTTGTATTAAAGGTTCAAGTTCAACCCTAAAAGCTCTCCCATTATTTTTATTTATTTATTGGCAGAATTATATTGCTTTTTAATTGAAGCATGTTTGTACCCAGTTCCAGTTACAATTATCTTCCACTTCATGAAAATACAGACACATGCTTCCAAATATTTCTTTTTTTTATTTCACAGAAGCAAATAAAAATGATAGAATGTGAATCTCAAGGTGAACTATCCCTTTGAGACTGAAAATGCTACATTTGGAAAATAAATAAATAATTAGCCCATATCAAGCTTCTCAGTTCATTGTCTTAAAACCTGGAGGAGAATTAGCATTTTTAAGCCTTGAGTTCCCTTGGGAATTTGACTTTGGGGTTTTAGCACAGCAGTACTCGATTTATGATGAAAATAAGGTCTGTGGTTAATGTGACTTCAAGAGACTTTCATTTTTTGATTTACAACAGAAGTCACACACAATTACAACCTATAAAAGCCACTTCATTACAAAAAAAGAGGTCTTAATAACTTGCAATAAGGACAGTGAACAGAATAATGCATTTGCTAAGATTTCGAGCCTACTTCAATTTTTTTTTTTTTTTTTAATCATGTTAAGGTGTAAACTGTAACATTTAATTCAAATTAAATAGTTTATGTGATCTATTGTAGTTAAAAATAATCCCACGTGAACACAATTGTCAATTAATTTGCTAAAGTGCAGAGATAAACAAGGAAGGAGATAAAAGAACTGACACTTTCAGAAAGCTAAAAATAAAATTGCTAATTCAAAAGAATCAGGTAGGTCCCAGTAATACTCTGCTTATGTTAAAAAACATTAAAACAGGCACTTTTTACAAGCAAAATTCTCTCTCTCTCTCTCTCTCTCTCTCTCTCTCTCTCTATAGTTATATGTATAGTTATAGTTATATGTCTTAAATATATATATATATATATATATATATATATATATATATATATATATATATATATATATATATATATATATATATATATATATATATATTTAAAAAAATAAGACATCACCACTGTCAAAGCAAAGACATGGTAATGAACCAAGAAGACACAGAAGAATAAGGTAATGCGATGATATAAATCAGGTGAGGTGGAAAACGTACACATATCATATATTTTCATCTATTTGCATCTAAATACGTTGGAGATCATTTTGACAAAATTCTGACAAAATTAATTTAGCTTGGATATATATATATATATATATATATATATATATATATATATATATATATATATATATATATATATATATATATATATATATATACATTTTCACAGTATGTCTGATCATATTTTTTTCTTCTGGAGAAAGTCTTATTTGTTTTATTTCGGCTAAAATAAAAGCAGTTTAAACATTTTTTAAAAATCATTTTAAGGTCAATAATATTACCAACTTTAAGCTATATTTTTTTCAATAGTCTACAGAACAAACCATCGTTATACAATAATTTGCCTAATTATCCTAACTTGCCTACCTAATTAACCTAGTTGAGCCTTTAAATGTCACTTTAAGCTGAATACTAGTGTCTTGAAAAATATCATGGCAAAGATAAAATAAATCAGTTATTAGAAATGAGTTATTAAAACTATTTTGTTTAAAAATGTGTTCAAAATCTTCTCTCCGCTAAACAGAATTGGGGGGGGGGGGGGGGGGTGGGGGGGGCTAATAATTCTGACTTCAACTGTATATAATTATGCTTATTTATTTATAGATTGTTTGTATTTTTTCATCTCAGTCTTTTTGAGAATCAACCCTGCTTTGAATGGTACTCTGGCCAAGAGCTTAACATGCTGCAGTTTAAGAAAACACATGCAATTATAAGAAACGCCAGCAATTTGAGAAAATACTTTCATCTGTTTGACAGCACACATATTGCAAATCCTCACAACGCATACACATTTAAAATAAAAAAAAAGTTCTGCCTTTTCTCACAACACAAAAAAACAGAACACATTGGAAATGTTTCAAGGGGACCCTAAAATGTGACGGACACTGCTGTGCTGTGACTATTGCTCAGTGAAGTTGTAGGTGATCTCTGAAAGGTGAGTTTTTGTTTGTTTATTTTATTTTTATTTGTAATTGCATGTGTTTTCTTGAATTGCAGCAGCATGTCAAGCTGTCTCAGCCACTGTAAAATGGTCAGATTAATCAACTATTTACACTACATCAGAACCTAAACATTTATTACCTTAAAGAACTTAATTTAGTATTGCTATCACCACTTGGCTATCCACCTTTTTTATGGAAACAATTATATGAAATGTTTTCTGTTTTCTAAATTAATATTATATATATTAGTCCTTGGAAGTGGATCAAAAAAGTTAAGAAAAGGCAATTTTGAAAAACATGTTTGATCCATATCATGTTTTTTTTTATTGTTGTTGACAAAATCTACAATCGAATATATATATATATATATATATATATATATATATATATATATATATATATATATATATATATATATATATATATATATATATATATATATATATGAGATGAGATTACATTGGTCAGAAGAGAGAAATACCAATAGTGTATTGCATTTACATGTATGCATTTGGCAGAGACTTTTTTCCAATGCAACTTACAAGTGAGGATAAAAGAAATACTTCAAATCATCAGAAAGCATCAGTATATGCTCATCAGTAAATGCTATAAGTCTAAGTTTATTTAATGTTGTTTTGTTTTGTCTGTGTACGTGTAGTTTTCTGTAATTTAACACCAATTAAAGAAAACACAAAGTGTTGTGTTATAAATGTACATTATATGTATGTATGTATGTATGTATGTATGTATGTATGTATGTATGTATGTATGTATGTATGTATGTTCATATACATGTTCATATATATATGCCAATATGTTCATAATTAAGACTACAAATTAATGTAATGTCAACATCAGTTTGCAATATCAAGCATCATCTAAAAATAGTGAGAAGTGAATGACACCAGGAAACATTACATTTATGAAGAGTTGTGTTTTCATGAGCAAATAAGGTGCATATAAAAGAATGACTGCAAAAAGAGCAAACAATGAAATGCTATCAAACAACACTGATTGTGATGTTTTATTGTCATGTATTTATGTTGTTTTTATGTTTCAGTTTAACATGTAAAAAATAATCAGACAACAACCACACATCTTGGCAGCTTATTCCAAGATGTTCACTTAAGAAAATGTTTGTTTAATAGGCAAGGCAAGTTTATTATTTGAAGCACATTTCATACACAATAGTAATTCAAAGTGCTTTACTTTGAATTAAAAGAAGAATAAAAGAAACAAGAAAATAAAAATTATTTAAAGAATTAAAATTTATTTAAAAACAGATTAAAATGTGAATAAAAACAGGTTTTAAAGGAATGAAAAAGAAAAGAAAGACATATTAGTGTGATGTGTCAGATGTAGCACAGTGCTCATTCAGTATAGTCACAGCTAAACAGTTTTCAGTCTTGATCTGAATGTGTCTAATGTTGGACACATCTCATTATTTCTGGAAGCTGATTCCAGCAGCAGAGGGTGTAGTAGCTGAAGGCCAATTCACCCTGCTTTGACTGAACCCTTGGAATTTCAAATTTTCTTGATACTTATGATCTGAGTGATCTTTTAGGTTTGTATTCCGTGAGCATATCTGTAATGTATTGAGGTCCTAGGCCATTTAGTGATTTATAGACAAGCAGTAATACTTAATTTGTTCTGAAAATAACTGGGAGCCAGTGCAAAGACCTGTGAACAGGTGTGGCAACAGAATTCCTGCAGCAGCATTCTGAATGAGCTATTCTCATATGACTGTTTGACTGTTATAATATATATGACTGTATTTTTGGGAAGGTCATTGGGGTGTCTATTACAGTAATCCACCCTTCTTCTGCTAAAATCATGAACAGATTTATTTAATAAAGCACAGTCCTGTTGTTTGAGTGAAGAATATTTGCAAAAATTTTTTTGTTTTGTAAATTACACCTTCTTTATGTAAATGATACAGTATTTACTGTGATATGAACTGTGTTTTACCATATTACAGTTACGGGGTATGTTACTGTATTCTAAATTTTCACTGTGGAAAATTTTCTCTTGGTACCATTAAATTTGATGTAAAGTGTAAGTTCAATAAACAATTTGCTATTTGCTGTGAATCAAAATTCAGTAAAACTAAATAATAGAAAGTCTGCGTGAAACCTGGCCAATCATATAGCAAATACAGAAATGTACCATTTGTAAAATTTTCTAGTAAATGGCTAAATTAAAACTGAATTGCAAGTCAATTGGTTTGTTCTACAGTACGAAAAATATATTTTATTAAGGTACTATAAATACATCTACAACATAATAAAGGGTACTGTAAATATTAATATACTGTAGTATAGTTTGTTTTTACATTAAAAAAAGTTTCATTTACAGTAAAACTGGCAAACTGCTGCCGGTAAGTTACAGTCAATTATATAGGAAATTGTTAACAGCTACTTTACACACATGATATATTATATATAGAAAAATAAGTACATTTAGTTAATGAAGAGTAAATGAAATAAGTAAAAGAGTAAATAGTGAGTTAATCTTCATTTTTGGGCGGTAAACTACCCATTTAAAAAGCCATTGCAAAACATTAGAAAATGAGAGTAGTCATTTGAAAGAAAAGCTTTTAATTTCTGAGAGATGTCCAGCTGTAGACCAGGTGCAGATTCAAGCTGAGACTGTATGCAATTATTTTAATGAGTACACCTAACCCTGCCCCTATAACATCACTATTCATATACAACTCTTATTGAGTGCACATGTCTGAGACTCCATACATCTCAGCTTGCATGTGGAAGTCTACAGCCAGATACTATTGGTAATTTCTTCACAGATTCCACTTAGATTGATTGAGGATAAACAAGTACTGTGGAAGTCCATGGTTTCTGGCTTTCTACAAATATCTTCTTGTGTTCAACAGAAGAAAGAAACTCAAACTGGTTTGTGACAAGTGTGGGGTAAGTAGCTATATTTATATCTACCTATTTTTTATGTACATTTTAGAGTATTGCATTAAAATGCTTAATAGATATGCCAAGATGTGCATAAATATTGATAATGCACATTTTTTTTTCTCTAATCTGAAATAATGTGCATAAACTATGATGGAAACACATTTACTGATTAAATTTCTGCATGTGCATCAACAAAGTCATGTAGTTTTGTTTTAACAGATGACGTTGCAAATTAGTAGACCGAAAAATAGATGCAAAGTAGTAGACCGACCCCATTGTGAAACATCTGAAATGTTATTTTGGTCATGCTAAAACTCCTCAGCGAAAGTTTGTCATCAAAGTGGTTCAGTATTAGTACCTTTCATAATGGTTACCGGGGCATTCATTGCATTTTGTGCTCATTTTATGAGGTGCAAGTAATTAATTATATATAAAAAAAACAGCCAACAGTGGCTTCTCCTCGCTGTAAATAACTGTTTTTATTTTGATATTTGATGCAAGTTCATCAGGAAGTTTTCTTCTCTTTGACTCACTGGATGGAAACGGTGCTTAATTTGCAAATCTTTTCTATGATATTCCAGATTAGCGCGTATATATAGTTCTAAATTCTGCATAGGAACATAGCTAAGGGTGACAATTTTTTTACAGTTTTGGGTGAATTTTTAACTGTGGATCAGGGTCCTTTTTGCGACCACATATTATTATCATAGACCATGTTATTTACATAGCAACTCAAAAAGCACCCGATCGTCTCCTCGTCCTGTATCTGATGCCTGATGCTGGTTTTCTGGTGAAGGTCTCATATTGATGTTAGAGGGCAGTTTTTTTAGCAGTTGCATTGAAGCCGGCTGTAATGTCATTCCCTTCAGAAAGTGGTGTGTGTGTGCGCGCGTATGTGGTGCTTGTGATTAGAGCTCATATCTAACAGCGTGGCAGTAATTTGGTGTCATTTGAGGGGATGATAGGTCTGATTCACTGATAGCTAATGCTATCTGACCACCAGGATGGAGAGAATACATCAGACAGACTCCACCTGTTTCAACCACACTGAGAGGATTAAGTAGAGACTCTGTAGAAAAGAGAAACCTAGAGAGACAACGTACTAAAATCAAAACGAAAACTGAGAGTTAAGCATTAGTTATATTTGAATGATAGCTCCATTAATTTCAAAAACAAAAGTATTTAACACAATGTATTATGTAATATATATATATATATATATATATATATATATATATATATTATATATATATATATATAATATATATATATATATATATATATATATATAATATAAACATATATATATATATATATAACATATATATATACACATATACACACACACACACACACACACACACACACACACACACCTCACCTCCCACTTTATTGGGCACACCTTAATAGTACTGGGTTGAACCCACTTTTGCCTTCAAAACTGCCTTAATGCTCCGTGGTATACATTCAACATGGTACTGGAAATGTTCTGAGATTTGGTCCATATTGACATGATATCATGACACAGGCTGCCCATCCATGATGCGAATCTCCCTTTCCACCCACATCCCAAAGGTGCTCTATTGGATTGAGCTCTGGTGACTGTGGAGGCCATTTGAGTACAGTAAACTCAATGTTCAAGTAACCAGTGTGAGATGATTCACACTTTATGACATGGCGCGTTATCCTGTGGGAAGTAGCCATCAGAAGATGGGTACACTGTGGTCATAAAGCGATGGACATGGTCAGCAACAAAGTAGGGTGTGGCGTTAGCACATCTGGCACCAACAACCATGTCAAGTTCAAAATCACTTAAAAACCTTTCTTCCACATTTTGATACTCAGTTTGAACTGCAGCAGATCATCTTGACCATGTCTACAAGCCTAAATGCATTGGGTTGATTGGCTGATTAGAAATTAGCATTAACAAGCAGTTGGACAGGTGTACCTAATAAAGTGGCTTGTGAGTGTGTGTGGTGTATATATATATATATATATATATAATATATATATATATATATATATATATATATATATATATATATATATATATATATATATATAATTGTTTTTAAAAATAAAAAAATAAATAGTTTAAAGTAGGGATGTACCAATCAGTTTTTTTGCCCTCGAGTGAAAGTCTAAATCGTTTGATTTTGAGTATCTACCGATACTGAAACCTGGTCCGATACTTCTATAATACATTAAAAAAGAATAAAGAAGAGTGAAGAAACGGATTCAGGATGTCCCTTATTTTTATTTGAGTCACCTTTATTTTATTCAACAACTCTGTTAACAAACAGAGGACTTCTGTGAGGAAGCTTTAATATTTAAGTAATACATAACAGCAATTTTTCACTTTGGACTTTAGTGCAACAGTAAATATATTTTAAAAAATCGAATATAAAAACAAATAGCATCTCAACTTAAAACACCCGGCAGGCAATCCCAAGTTTACACATCTCACAGTTTGCTATGGCAATGTTGTTGTCATCAACTTTATAATACCTCCAGACTGCAGACATATTCGCGCTTTCCGCTTCAAGCTGCTTCCATGTTCTACTTTGCCGGCATTTAACCAATAGCGTCTCTGCAACAAAGTGATGTCATGCCAACATGTTGCTGTTTCTGTGTGAAGTCAAGAAACAGGTCTAACTCTGTGCCACTGCATAACTATAGATGTGAAATATAATGAGAATATGTATATATACTAGTGGTGGGCTATTATCGGCGTTAACATGCTGCGTTGACTCGAGACTCTTACCGGGCGAAAAAAAAAAATAGCCGTTAATCTATTCTCAAAGTTGGATTGGGAGCTGGGTCTATTCAACGCAAGCTATGATGACTTTCACCTTGATATTTTAGCACGGATGTATACCTGGCCGAATGCACTGTAAGGGGCGAGAATAAGTCTTCAAACCTGTGTGTATTCCTACTGTGAAAATACCACATCAAACGGGACAGGCTAACATGGATGCAGTTCACTAGAGTGAATCTGATTAACGTTAGCTACACATCTATCAGGCACCTGTAGAGTTTATGCGACTAAAGCATATACAACTAAAATAGACCGGTGAGCCATCTGACAAAGAAGTACCTTTCAGAGTCAAATCACTTACTTCAAAGACACTACTGATTACACTTAATAGACAATAATATAATTAAAGTGTTTACGTGAAGTGCTTTCATGTAAGAGTTTCCTGTAATTTTGGGTGCCATTGGGTATTAGACGCAAATTATGAGTAAGGACTGGTAAGAGTGTTATGGAATTTAATAACGCAAGCTGAATGGAAAGAAAAAACTTTGGCATTTCGCGACGTGTGTGTGTGTGTATGGTCCTTTACTGACAGCCGCGTGTGTGGATCTTGTCGGAAAATATGTCGAATAGTCATAAATGACGGTAATAGTTTGATTGCGGTGTTTACTTCAGTAATGCCACTAATATATGTGTACTCCATGTCTTAATTCCATTTTCTGTTTAGTTCAGTTATGACTTTAGCCGGATTAAGGTAATCAAAAATCGTTGTTTCGAGCTTATGTAGGCCTACAGTTCAAAATTAATGTTTAACTGAATAAACAGTTAGTAAACACACGTACATCTTATTGAACAAAACTTATTTTCATCACCAATTACCAAAGTAGAACAGTTTTTCAAGATTTACTTTTAGTCATTAATTGGGTAGCACACATATTCTGAATGCCTTCGGCAGAATTCAAATGAGCCATTTAATCTAGATTAATCTAGATTAATTCCAAGATTACAGGGAAATTAATTTACATTAAAAAAATTTTCATCTATGCCCACCTATAATAAATACATATATGTTCGAGTCCTGATCGGGAGGTAACGTCTGATTTTGGATCGAGTCTAAAACCGCATGATCGGATCTGATTTTCGATCACGTGATTGGATCTAGACATCCCTAGTTTAAAGTTCTATTATTTTTTCTATTTCTATTTAATTGTAAATTTGTCTAAAGGAAATACTGGAATTACATTACAATATATTATATTTGATAAAAATTGTGTTTAAAATTGATGTGTAAAAACAAATGTATATTATATATTAATTATAATTATATTATAATTATATATTATAGATTAATTATATTATATTATATTATATTATATTATTATATTATATTATATTATATTATATTATATTATATTATATTATATTAATATATTATATATTATATATATTATAATATTTTAATATTATTATGTTTCACATTCCTGCATGTAAAACCTCTTATAATTCCCTTTTCATTGTAAATGCCTCACTGTGAATTCAAGGTATACACTAATCATTTAATGAAGAATACTTTGTAGGGTGCTTAGTGAATACTAACTTTTTTCATTAACAGTGTAAAAAAGTACCACAACTGTTTAGTCACCACAGCCATTGTTATCCTGCCTCATATTCATGGACGTCCATGAAAAATAGAGCTTAAAAAAGACCCTACAGCGAAAAACAAAATTCCAGGACTTGCTGATGGTGCGGCAGTCCGTCCTCCTGTAGACACTGAGGCAGGGGTTTGAGCTATTGTGAAATTGGGTTTTATTTTTGTCTCCTCTCTCTGGCCACTTCCATCTTATCCATCTCGCCAGCCCTCCCACTCCATTTCCATCGTGCTGGTGAAAATTGGAATGAAATAAAGATGTGAGCAACGGACGGAGACAACCAGAGAGAGAGGAAAGAGAATGAGACGGAGATGAAGAGAGCACATGAAAGCAATATGTAGATTCAAAATACAGATCTTTACTCAACTGTTTCACTCCACTCCTAAAAAGCAATAAGATGTCAGGAAAGCCATTACGGGCAGCTTTTTATACAACACTTTGTAAGCGTATTTCATTCACGATAAAACGACCTTGTGTTAACTGCGTCTGTGAAAAACTGCCATTAGCATTGGAGCTAAACACCCCAAGATTAATATAATTTAAATGCAAATGCAGTACACATTTTATTGCGCAAGGTCAGCGAGTGTTTGCGTTATTGGTATAGTGGACGTTCATAACGCTTGAGTTTAATGTTATCGGTGGGCTGCATGACTGAGAGAGGCAGAGATTGGAATACAAACAGACACAAATCAATGTCGGAAATTGCCAATTCCAATGAAAACGAATGACTTCTGCTCTTGCAAATCAATTACAAGGATTACAGTTATTGTGTGATTTTTGGGGCTGCTCTCAGTTATAAAGTTCTCGATACTTGATGTGAAATTGAACAATGATTGGTTTAATAGAATTTTAACAAAATCAGGCCGAATCAAAGGTTATTTAGAGTTCATTTTAGGAGTCAAAGTGACAAACTATCACTGGCTTATGGGAAATCAATTAAAAGTACTGGTTTGGTTTGGGCTTGCAATATCATGGCATTCCCTAGGCCCAGTACTTGTGTTGAATAGGTGCATCACTGCCAAGGACTACTGAACCATTCTGGAAGACCATGTGCACCCAGTGGTTCAAACATTGTATCCTGAAAGCAGTGCCATGCATCAGGATGATAATGCACCAAAACACACAGCAAGACTGTTGACAGAGCGGTTTGATAAACATGAAAGTGAACTTGAACGTTGTCCATGGCCTGCACGGTCACCAGATCCAAATATTATTGAGCCACTATGAGGTGTTTTGGAGGAACAAGAAACATATTTTCACATAGTGACCTGGCCACTACTCTGCAAGAAGAATGGCTCAAAATCCATCTGGCCACTGTGTAGGACTTGTATCTGTCATTCCCAAGACAAATTGATACTGTATTGACTGCAAAAGGAGGCCCTATACCATACTAATGAATTAGTGTGGTCTAAAACCAGACGTTTCAGTTTCATTGTCCTACCATTGTTGTGTATGTGATGGCAGTGCACTTGTCTCTTGTGTTTGCCTGTCTTGGTGATCTGTATAACAAGCCTCATCTCATGGATGTGTTACTAGCACAATGTGTACATGAAGCATACAACACAGCTCACAGACACAAACTCGCCAGTTCTGGTTCTTAGATAGAGGATATAACTGTAAACTAATTTCCTTTAGGTAATATTAGGTTGCCCCATGCTTGCTCATACATGAAGAAATTTTGATTTAGCCACTAAATTTTATCATACAAAGTCAGTTATTGTCAGAAATCAACATGTCTCAAATGCTGTGCCTATGCTCTATCCACTAAGCCTGAATGTATGAGCAATTCTGGTCATAGGCTGAGGAAACATCAGCCTAAACAAGCTATAAATGATTTCAGTGGAACAAAATATATCAAATATAAGATTTATTTGTCAGGTAAAGATGTACCATGCCAATTTACAAAATTAAACAAATAAGCCAATTCAGAAATGCACATCATGAATATTTAAGAGTTAAAAATAAGTTTAAAATTAAGAGATAAAAGATTAATACCTGATCTTGAGGAATTACATTGCAACATTTAAGTCTTGATGCAGAGCTTAGAGACTCACACACTGCAATGGGGTATCCTGGCTACAGGATCACACAGACATGTTTACACCTTTCTCTTAAATACTTAAATTACAACAACAGCTTTACAAAGACCCATGTCAGGTCATGAGTTGATGTGAAGACCATTTTCTCTGGAGTGGAGCATCTGGCAAAGATCTTATTAAAGCCGAAACCCAGATCAGCATTTACACATGTGAAATTGAGACCACTTCACTAACCACGCAGAGACATTTAAAATGATGCCAAACATGAATATAGATCCACAAGACCAAAATGAAAACTTGGACATTCTGTGTGGAATGTGTGTTATCTGCTCTGGTGGAGAAGATAAAGTCAAGGGCAGAGAGAGGCTCAGGATGCATGATCGATACTGTTAAACAACTGGTTTCCTAGCCGATCTTCTCAGAATAGAAAGTTTATTTTTTTTATTGCATAACAATTCACCTGGTCTTGTTTCATGGAATTCCATAGCAGTTCTTGGGCGCTGATATTATGAAGAGATGTAGCCATTCTTACACTAAGAATAGTGATAACGAAACCAAGAAATTATGCCGGGAAATAGTGGTTGATGAATAAACAGAAGATTTAACTGGCTTTCATTGATTCAGCAATACTACTAAACACATGGTACTGCTCTCAGTTATAAAGATCTCGATACTTGATGTGAAATTGAACAATGATTGGTTTAATAGAATTTCAAAATCAGGCCAAATCAAAGGATTTTTAGAATTAACTTTAGGAGTCAAAGTGACAAACTATCACTGGTTTGTGGAAATTAAGTAAAAGTACTGGTTTAGGCTGCAATATCATGGCATTCCCTAGCCCCAGTACTTGTGCTAAATGGGCACATTACTGCCAAGGATGTAAGATGTAGCCATTCTTACACTAAGAATGGTGATGAAGAAACCTAGAAATTCTGCCGGGAAATAGCGGTTGATGAATAAACAGAAGATTTAACTGCTTTCATTGATTCAGCATTACTACTAAACACATGACTTTGGAAACATTTCACAGAAAGATTTATTTCAAACACTCAACCAAAGGTTTTAAGTGAGTCTGGAGTGAAACCATGTTTTTTTTATTTTTATTATTATTATTATTTGGTCATTTCACATGCAGCATTTGCTACATCAAGCCCTAGTTTATTGAGAAGCTACTCAAACAGTTGTCATTATCGCTAAAAAAAAAAAAAAAAAAAAAAAAAAAAAAAAAAATTGTTTACATAAGCGTACTACAACTCTGTGTAGTAAACACTGATCCATCTAAACGCACATGCTGGAGGTTGTTACTGGCAAAATGTGCATAAAAATGTCTTCGATTAATCGCATAACCTTACTGCACAGTAAGCAAAGCAAGAATGGCCCTGATCAGTAGCTGGAGGAGAGATTATTTGGGAAAATGAGGTCGCTGCTGACAGAAGTGATAGTGGGGCCAGCATGGGTGTTCACCCTCTGGTCTATGTGGGTCCAAATGCACCAGTAATGGGCGATCTACTGCAAGAAGCATGCCATAATTAATAAAATGCTCTGGCATTTCTTGTACAACAGTATGAGGAGTAACCTGGACACCTTGGCCAAATTCCATTGGCCCTAACCAATCAGGGCCTCCTAATAATTCACTTTTTATAGTGAGAGTGAAAGAGTCCTGTCTCTGTAGCTGGTGTGTAGTGAGTATACTGCTGGTGCTGCTGCTCTGTGCCTGCTGTTGCATCATTCAGGTAGATGCTGTAGTGCTGGTGAGCAGAGACCCACTGATATGACTGTAAAGTGCTTGTGTACAACAATACACAGTAAAAGCTATGTATGATGTGCATTCATTCATTCATTCATTCATGTGCGTTTACTCTAAAAGGAACATTCCACTTTAAAAAAAAATTATATTACAGCTCCCCTAGAGTTAATCAGTCATGTTTTACCATTTTTTAAAATCATTCAGCTGATCTTTGGATCTAGCAGGAGCACTTTTAGCCTAGCTTAGCATAGATCATTGAATCGCATCAATCACAGCATTGAATTGATTTGCAGGAAGCACAATGATATCATGCAGTGCCTCAAAATCTTGCAACCATGGAGACATTTGTGTGAGATGATTCAGAACTATTGGGTGCTGTGAAATATTATCCTGCCTTCTGCAGCCATGGTACAGCAGCAAATTATCTTGATTATTACGTCGGAATGAGAGTACAGTTCCTAACCATATGCAGTGTTGGGTAAGTTACTTAAATTGACTACTACTGGAAAATTGTAATTTTTTTTGTTGTTGTTTTTAAAAGATGTCTAGTAGACGTCTAAACATAGTAGCTTTGGCTAAAACAAGGCTAAATTTGGGATGTCAGTGAAAATCTAATAGACATCTAAGAATAGGCCAAGACTAGACTAGTTATCAAGAAAACAGAAATGAATGACTACACATATAAAGTCTGTTTAATCTGTCTATTTGGGGACAAGTCTATTACTAATTATTGTAAAGTTACTTTTAAAACACATAAAACCTATAAAAATCCAAAATAAACTGCATCTCTTTCTGTAATTTAATATTAAGTGAAAAACATCACAATAGGTTGATCACAGCAGCTTGACAAATTCAAAAGACTTCAAAAGCCTAAAATTCTATCATCATTTACTTAATCTTCATTTGTTCCAAACCTTCACTCGTTAACTTATTTCAAAGATGAAAACTAGATACCTGTAACCATTGACATCCATTGTATGACAAATCACTGGGTGTTTGCTATATGTTTGCCTAAAGTAGTTAGTCTATCGAAATGTGTTCCATACAAAGTATGAAGCTGTGGTAGTGTTGGCAGTGGTGTAAAGTAACAAATTACAAATACTCCAATTACTGCAATTGAGTAGTTTTTTTCTCAGGCATTGTAATTTGCTAAGTAGTTTTAAAAATGTGTACTTTTACATTTACTCCACTACTTTCCTTCAATCTGCAGTGACTACTTTATTTCTTTCTTCTCTGTAATGATTGGCTAAAGTAGAAAAATCAGTCCTGCGATTCCTTTTGGATGCATTAAAAATGTCCAAGAAGATGTCCAAAATCTTTAAGGAATGAAGGAATGAACAACTGAACAAAGAACCAAATGACGAAGGAACGAAAGATTGAATGAATGACAAATGAATGAATGAGAGAACAAATGAATAAATGAATGATGGACCAAACAAACAAACAATGGAAGGAAGAAAGGAAGGAATATAGGAAAATCACTAAATGCACTACAAATTGTTACATTTACACATAGCTGCACATTTCCACTGACTGGTACGGTTCGGGTTGGTACAGGTCACCTTTATCAGGCTTGCGTTTCCACTTCCAAGGGTACCCTTTTGGTTGGCGTAGTGTATGATAGAAAGTTTCAGTCGATGTCATTCTCGCTCGAGGAAATGTCTACAATAAAGCTGTACAGGTCGCTCGCATATCATATGAGAAGCACTTCTCACAAAACAACAATAATTCTCTTTACACACATAAATACTTGTGTAGAAATGTTTATTACTAACTTTTCTATGAACATGAGTTGATTATAACTGCAGATCAATGACAGTGTGAAACAGCCTACTGTAACGTCTGTAATTATATTAAATAAATAAATTAATTAACATATATAAACACATACAGCCCCTTACAGTCTCCGATATGTTACCAACTACAGAAGAACTACACACAACAGACATTTCGTCCGTATTTAGGTTCAAAAACAACACAAAGTATAGCCTACAGTCAGTGAAAACCTCATCTGTGTCTGTAATCTTCAGCAGCACATGTAGCATCTGTTAGACAGTAATTCCATCATTTCCGGTTCATATTAATCCAAAAGGTGAAGATAATAGTTATACATGGCATTTTGTTCATGTTTGCTGAAAAGTAATGTGCTCCTTTTTTCACGTTTGTCAGTGTCTGACAGAATCGGGTTTCAAAAGTACGTCAATAATCAAGCACAGGTTATTATCATTAGCTCAAGAAGTTTGTTATTTCAGATATAGACGCGCGGCGAACTCAAGGAAGAAAGCGAAACCGCTTCAGCTGCGCGTCTAGCTCCACCTTTTGGTACCCTTTCTCGTGCTTGGTACCCTTTCGAAAGAGTGTCGAAAAAGTGGTACGGTACAGTTCGGTTCGGTATGCCTTTTGACAGTGGAAACGGCCATAAAAGCGTACCAAACTGAACCGTACCATACCACTCAGTGGCAACGAGCCATAAATGCATCAACTTTTCACAGTGTAATACTTACTACTCACTACTTTTCAAAGGGCTACTTTTTACTCATACTTTGAGTAATGTTTACAACAGATACGTTTACTCTACTTGCACTACATTTTTGGGCAAGCAATGGTACTTTTACTTGAGTATGATTTTTCAGTACTCTTTCCACCACTGCTGATCGATCAATACTTATTACGTGACTGTAAAGTTGAGATGTTTTCAACTATGTGGACATGGAAAATGCGCACATGCAGCTCCCAACATGTGCTTGCAAGTCAGACACCTTCATTGGAAATAGTGAACTGACACACGCAAAAGACACGATATGTGAACGACCCCATACTTTCACTCCCAATCCTGCACGAAAATCCAATTTAGCCTGTATAGGCTGAGTTGGGCCACTGTGTTTTTGGGTGCCGGTGTCTTCCTTGGCAACAAGTATTGTCATAGAATTCTTTCTGTTTAAATGCTTGAATAAGTTGCTGGTTGTCTTTCTTTAGTGATGACATAAACTGCATTGCACAGTAATATTTTTGTTTTTACCCTCAATGAAATCAAAGTAATGTCTGTCTTTTCACTTAAAGAAGTAACAATTCTCATAAACAGCCATTTCAGCTCACGTTCTCCAGCAATTTTAAAGTGCTTGCTTATTAACTGACATTGTAGTGGAAAGCTTGATTTAAAAGAAGCTTTTTTTTTTTTTCTAAAAAACTATATTTGTAACGTAAGTAACACATTTACATTGACTTTAGTAACTGTAATGAAATTACACAAATTTAAAATGTAATTCTTTACATTACTCTGTTCCCGAAAAAATGTGTTACACCCAACGCTGACAATATCAGACTAGAAAATAGCAACTTTTCATTTTCTGTTAGTCTTAATACAAGATGACTACAGAAACATCAAACATTAATTAGGAAAATTATCAAAACTCTTTGAGCACGATGCTAATGGTTTAATAGCTAAGCTAAAAGTGCTTCTGCCAGACCTGTATATTATGTGAATGGGTTTATAAAATGATAAAACCCAACTGTTTAACTCTAGAGATGTTTTAAAAAGCGCCTGTTTTCAAACAAAATTGGAGTGTTCCTTTAAGTGTTAAAATGTATTTTTTAAAAAGAGCAACATGTCACTTTATTAAAGAAAAAATAATTATTTGCAGCCCTAAAATCATTATGTTGTTCTAAATTTCTCAAATTAGTGACATGCGTGGTTATTGGGGATAAAAAGTAACCGTCAAGTCCTGAATCTGCACACTTGCAACTAAAAAATGCAGACAATGCAGTACAATCCCACACAGCGTGACAATCTCAAAATGATTGTGTCTTTTGAAAAGAACCTGTCTTAACAATAGCTTATGAAAAGCAAGGACATGCATTAGCATGCATATTCAGTGCGACCAAATCTGTACAGCAGGAAAAAGAGAAGACAAAATCAATGCGAGAAAAATACCCCCAATAGCTGGCAAAGGAGGTTTGCACTCAATGTGGCGCATTAAAAATGCATTGCAAGACAGCCCATTAGACTGTGTTGAAAAGAAATCACACCCTGGCCTTCCTCCAAACCCATTAACTCAGAGGTCTGGTCCAGAAGACAGTCTGGTAATTGACTAATAGTTAGAGGTAAATAGCAGGTAAATCATCGAGTCTAGGGATTAGAAATGATGACGGTGTGTTTCGTTCCAACAGGCCGAGGAGGTTTACTAATAAAACTATATTTCTCAGAGTGCTCCCACTAGGAGGTAGCGAGTAATTAATTTTCATCCTCTTCAAATTAATCATCTATGTCATTACATTTATCAAGCCTTGTTCATTCAACTTTTTTTCTGGAGGAAAATATTATGGTGTCTATGCTTTCAACCATAAGGGCACTATGAAAATAACTAGACTAGTCCAGCTGGAAACAATGTAAAACTAGATGAAACCAGAAGGGAACATATAGGCTACCCTATGCATCTCATGTCTCAAGCTAATTAGATTTTCAGGGAAAATATTGGTCATATGAAATGGTTTATGACAATTCAGCTTATACAAGCATGATGATTAATGATCATAATACATCAAACTTTACCTAAAACACTTTACAACATGTTAAAGGAAAAGTTATACAAGAATTAAATATTATTCAGGTGTTTTCAAACCTTTAAATGTTTCTTTCTTCTCTTGAACACTAAAGATGATATTTTAAAGGGCACCTATGGTGAAAAATCTACTTTTCAAGCTGTTTGGTAGGACATATGTGTAGATATACTGTACAGACCGTCATATTGGGGTGATATAAACACACCCAGTCCTTTTTAAATTTAACAACATAAAAACGGTGGACCAATTGGAGCGGTTTTCAGACCGACCGCAACTTGACGTAGGAGTGCGGTCCCCCCACCCACCGAATTGATTGACAGCTGCGTGTATTAACATATGTCCCGGTAGTCACATGTATAATCATATCAACAAGACCAGACGTGCACAAAGCAACTGGGAATAAAAGGTCTGTTCAGTTCGCTATGATCATCAATCATCATCAAATGTGATCAAGAGTAAGTTTCACATGTTTAAAATGTTTTAAAACAGTGCACGTGTGTAATGAAGTACAGCGATTTACTTCAGCTTTACTTCATCAGCACAGCCACGTGTCAGTACAATTATAAAAGAAGACGCTTCAGTCCCGGTTTGTGGACGTTAAATCAGGTTTATTTTGTACATTAACATAACAGATATCCATACAACAGTGGAGGTTAACCTGTATCCTGTCACAATTGCGTGCAAAGAGTGCAAAGCTAAACGCACTCTGTCTGTCTGTGAGTGTGTGTGTGTGTGTGTGTGTCTGTCTGCGTCTGCTGCGGTGTGTGTGTGTGTGTGTGCATGTGTATCTGTGTGTGTGCGCGTGCGTGAACTTTGTAACGACATTGTGTGTGACTCATCGATGCAACTGCACAACAAATACTCATTGGTAAAGTTCTTACTGTAGTATTTCTCATAAACGCTATGTGAGATCTGCTTCCTCTAAGACTGTCTGTTGTCTGACGCAGCTGAGGGAGGAGATTAAGGCACGCAGAAAGGCACATAGAAATGGTAGGCGGGGAGGACTAGCCTTAAAGGTGCAGTACGACAAAACAGCCCCCTAGTGCAAAAATGTAAAAAATTGAATCTTGTAAAAGGTATAATGAAAAATCTGATGGGTGTTTTGAACTGAAACTTTACAGACACATTCTGGAGACGCAAAACACTTATATTAAATCTGAAAAAAGGGGTAACCTAGGTGCCCTTTAAAGAAGTCAGTGTTACAGGTTTTCTGCTTTCTTTAAAATATCTTTATTTGTGTTCAACAAAAAAAAAAGAAAAAGAAACTCAAACAGGTTTGAAACACATGAACAGTGTTTTGGAGGTTACTTTAGAAATGTAATAGATTACAGTTGACAAATTACCCTGTTTAAAATGTAATATGTAGTGTACCTTTTCAATTACTTTATAAAAGTAAACTAACTGATTACATCTGATTACTTTTTGATTACTTTTAAAGAGCCCATATTACGGGTTTTTGAAAATGCCCTTCCATGTAGTGTGCAACATAGCTCTAAGTGAAGTGAAATATCCAGCTAAGGCTTAAATCTGTAAGTGTATAGTGTTTAAAACTATTGATTAATCTATAAAAGAGTCGACTCATAGTGCTTCAAACGAGTCGTCTTGATAACGAGTCATTAGGTGTTTCGTGATGACGCGGCTACGAAACACAAGTAGTTGTGCGCGCAAACCCGGGAGATTTGAAACCTGCGGCCCCGCCCACTAACAGAAAAAAAGTCACACACACACACAGAGACACACACACAGAGACACACACAGACACCGGTCGAATGAAGTGACGCTGTGCAGATGGATATTATTGACAGTTCACCCAAAGATGAAACCATAGCAATATAGCCTAGCCTAGGGGCGGGTAATCGCGGATATAACTGAGGACGTGGGTTCTCTATTCTGGACGCGCCGGCCCTGTGTGTGTATGTGTGTGTGTGTGTGTGTGTGTGTGTGTGAAGAGCAGACTGTGACGGGCTAGGAGATCTCCTCGCCAGTTCTTGGACTTTTTGCTCAATAAAATAGTTAGTCGTCAGTATTTTCTAGTCCATCGTCTGTATTTACATTCACCCACTGGCAGCCAAAATCCACTATGAAGCGTGTGTGCACTGTGAATATTTTTATATTGTTGATTAGCAGCTGGGCATTTCACTCTGTCTCACGCTGAAGCCTGTCAGTGTCGTCGACCAATAGCAGCAGGCTGTCATCGGTCCAATCAGCGCAGATTAGCTTTGCGCTGAGGAGGGGTTTGGGAACAAATGAATCACTGAACGATTCATATGGGAGTCGCTGGAATAATTAGGTAAAAATAAATGCAGATTATAAGACCATGAAAGTGTTTTTTGACCTTGTATGCATATTAGACTGTTGTTGGAGACCCTTACAACCAAAATATGACCCTATTTCATGTATAATATGGGCTCTTTAAGTTTCTAATGGATATTTTCAACTAAATAATTTTCAAGCATTTATAGCAAGCTGGTGTGACCTTACAGTAGCTCTGATTACTGTTAGAATTTCAAAATCTTTCATCACTTAAATTAAGATTGTATTAATTTAATTTTTAAGTTCAGCCACCGCTAAACCAGACCTTACAACAAACATGAATGCTATAAATAGTTTGCTGCTGTTACAAAATTTAAATTTTTCATATTATTTACAACTCTTCATTAATAAATTACACTACATAATGTAGTATCATTAGTAACTATCATAAACTAAAAGTATACTACCATAGTATATTTTAGCCTTTACTACAGTAAACTATATATACATACACACACACACACACACACATATATATATATATATATATATATATATATATATATATATATATATATATATATATATATATATATATATATGTACACAGAGAGAGAGAGAGAGAGAGACCTCCTCTCCCTCAGTCATCTTTCCATCAAGCAAATTTCTCATGTTAGCCTAATTGGTTGGCAACGTCACCGACCAGGGGTGCGTTTCCCAAACAACGACATAACTCCCGGCTGAATTATCATAGTACGATGCATCATTTGGGAAAAGAACGATGTAGTGACGAGTATTTCCCAAAACCCATAGTTTCTCCATTGCAGATCCATCGTTTGAACCACGTTTTAACGTAAATCGCCCATAATGATGCTCTAAACGGGGTGGTACCAACTTCTTTAGAGAAGAACCCCATAATTTATTTGTGCAAATTATATTGTTTTACGCGCACACGCATTAAAAAAAAAAAATCCAATATTAGTTCTGGTAAAAACATGCAATCGCTTTCCATATTCATTGAAATATATGTAAATGGTACATATAGAGCCTATGTTTTCATCACAAATATTATTGAGAAAATTACATATTCTATTCTAAAACATAAAATCACGTACAAAAGCTAACATGTATTCTAATATCATATAAACATCATATAAATAAATAAATAATGAGGCTATTTATTAAGAAATTAAATTTAATATTTATTATTTATTAGAAAATGAAAAAAATCATACTTTATTTTAAATATTAAAAATATTAATGATGATGAGGATGAGGATTATTATTATTATTATTATTATTACTATTATTATTATTATTATTATTATTATTATTAATATTATTAAGTAGTATTATTATTAAGTAGGAATAGGAATTGTTTATTTTATTTTATTTTTTTGAAACGTCTACTTTTACAATTTGACACATGTAAACCACTGCAAAAATGTGCTAACCAACAGGCCCATGTCATATACAGTACAGATACTTAATAAATAACCAACTATAAATTAGAAGCATTAACGTATGCTATGTTTTTTGTTTTCACAAGCTTTGGAGACGTAACATAAATTCCACTTTTACAGCTCTGTGAATGTCGGTGCCATCACTTACTACTGTGCTACTTGACTAATGAAATAGCTTCGCTACTTTAAAGCAATTTGATTTAGAAAGAAGCGACACTACTGCTACGCTACTGAGAAATATAGTTAAGCTGGTAGCATCACTACTTGTAGCGACGCTAATGCCCAACACTGTTAATGTGATAAAATCGCTTTGGCCAGAGGAGTTTGTTGGTGCCCTGAATTTCACAAATCGATAACTTTGTGAGTCATAATACATCATCATCAATTTAAGGGTCTGTTTTTATTTATGCACACTCACGATAATGACAAACACCATTTGCTTTTATAAAATAAAGAAAGGCTAGCTTACATACCTGCACATGCTTCCTCAAGTTCGACATTGAAGCATTTGATGTTGAAAGTATTTTAACAGCTGGTAAACAAATTTTGCAATAAACTGTTGTATTTGTGCCCTTCTCAGGGCGAAATGATTTTTAAATTTCCTGCAATTACATGCATTTTTATCACTCGCCATGGTGGCAGCTCTCAGACTGGTTGTAGTAGCCTAATGCTTTCAGCAGCAAGTGCATGCGCCACAAATTCAAACCGGAAAAACAATCAAAAGCGTCAGAATAGCATCGCTTTAATAAATGGCCTTAGCAGAAGTCATCGAGCATATCAAAAATAGGCAAAGCGACAGATTAATATTATTCAACATATCCCAGATTGTTAATGAAATTTTTTTGATTTGTAACTTGTATTTGTAATCTTTAACATTTGTAATCTTTAACATTTTCATAACTGTAATTTAATTACACATTTTTTTCCACAGTAACTACAATGAATTACTTTCACTGTACATTTATTTTGTAAATTACTTTATTTTGTAAATTACTCCCCAACACTGCACATAAACTATGGGTGAACTATCCCATTATAGCAAAGAGTGAATGTAATGAAAACAAACTCTCATAAATATTTAAGTGAACTATGTTTTTCATATATGTTTTACAGAGGCTTTGTTTAAGATAAGCTGTCTCATTTGTCTTGTTGCAATGTATACACTGAGCTACTGTATATATTGAAACTTGATTAAATACACTACAATGATCTAGAGGGAATGAAAACATATTCAGAACGGAAGATTGGCAATTATTAATGACAGTTACCTTTTATTGTTGCCTGGTACTTCAAGGACAAGGGTGGTCAATAAGAAAACACATTTTCCCCTATTTGAACCTGCTGGAAAAATACAAGAAAACACGTACAAACTCTGAGATCAGATTACCTTTTCCAAAGGTAATAAACAGAGAAACTCAAAACAATCCAGAATACACAGTTGTGCCTGTGGATATCTAGTTAACCTGCTGCCAATTGCTTCAAACAAAACACAACAAAAAAGCTGTCAAACTTCACCAGGTCCATTGGTTAGCAGATTGCATCAACCTAGTACTCTGTAAACATGACCCATTACCAGGTGGACAAATACAATAACCCCATGTGCATTTATTCCCAGAAGAAAAGCAGCCAATCACCTTGAAGCATTTTCCATGAGATAATGGATGAGTCTGAGCGAATTACCGAGGTCCTCCTAAGTGAACCTATTCAAACGGGCTCATTGATGATGTGTTACTCTGCCAGAGGAATAATACATCTGCAAATTACATATCGATCATGTGTCAGTGTGAATTTGATTGCTGACTTCTAATGTAATAATGCTTTTATTGTCAATATGTTTGGCAGTGCGAGTAAAAGATGCATGTCGGCTGCCTGATGTCCACAATAGATTTGGCAGATTAACATAATGAGCTTTTCTCGATGTGACAGTATCAGTCCAAAACAGGAAAGCTTGAGGAAAGCATATTGGTGCAAACGTGGTGCTGACATATTTTGCCCATTTGTAAAAATGTTGATTATTTTTGAAGTAGGTCGCAGTGTAACATAAACCCAGTCTATCAGGGTGGGGGAAGGTGGCGTTGTGCTAATGGGCTTTTGCATCATGTAGACGATTGTGTCTGGGAATTTGAAAATGAGGTGTGGACCGCCATGTTTGCTGGTGAAGATGAAAGTGGGAGGCTTGATTATTAGCTCACGTCGCAGCCAGAGAGCAAATCCAAGAGTTATTCCTTGAGGGAAACCTTATCTACTCTGCTTTCCACTCCACTAAACTCCTCTCTTACTCTCTGCTGGGCACCGCTCCTCTCTTGGCCTGAACCGGTAGTACGGTGTTGAAAAGAGGCATTGCTGCAGGTTGGGCACAATTGCGCAACGCAGGCCAAGCCACTGTTCTGCTACAATGATGAACGAGTGCGCCGATCCTCTGATAATTGCTCACTCAGGGGTACAGAGAGGTCCATTAATCAAAATGAGAGTATTGCTCCGAGCCTAACCTTTCCGTGGCACACTTTCACCTGACCACTATGACCCCTGGCAGGCCTGATGGGGTGGCCTGAGAGATCCCGACAGGGGTTGCTCTTGACATCAAATCGACAGACAGCTGTCAAACCGTCACTCCTGGGCTGAGAAGAGAATGATATGTGTGCTGTTCACACACCACGGACAGGCTTGTTTTTCAGTTGTTTAAACGCTGAGAGGTGGGCTGCTGTGAAGTGTGAGCGAAAGCGGGTGGTCCAGGAGCGATGAATGGGCCTTTCATGAGTGTGCCGAGGCCCTGATCGATTACTGCAATAATGCACTGGAGCTGTCCGTCTGAAGGGGCTGTGAAATGTTACCATTAGCTGTAAACAAGACAACCGATGCAGAGATTGCTTTGTCTCTGGAGCGTAGTCTACGGGAGTAATCTCATTAAAGCGCCATTCGCTTTGTTTGATAATGAATGCTCTCGGAGCTCGGGCTTTATTCCAACTCAAGCCTGAATATGTTTGTATGCTCTACCTTAGGTCTAGGTGAAAAACTTGCCAAGGCCTCACTCTGGTTTACTTTTTGCAAACACACATGCCAGCACTGTTCTATCCTGCGTCTGGAAGGCCACTATCAGACTTTCGCTCAAGCCGTAATTAAACACGCCTGAACCAGATAAACAAGGATTCTAGGATAAATAGAAACTTTCAGATAGGTGTGCTGAAGCACTTTGAAGGGCGTTGGCTTTCAGTATCAAGATTGGCTACTATGCATTAAACATAACTACTTGCAGCATATTGACATTGATTTTGTTTTATCCACCAGATTGACCAGAACCTCATACAGTCAGATATTTTCTTTTGTGGACAATAGCTACTTAAAGGAGTGGTTCAAAGTATATTTTTAAGGCTTTGTTGTGTTTATAAGATGTGTACTCATTCTTATTTATTTATTTTTTAACAAATGATGTAATTTGGTCATATATCTTACTTTGATTATATATTGCTACTCAGCTAACATAAAATCGACTGTCATATTTCCCTTTTCCTCCAAAAGACCCACCCTCAAGAGGCTTTGATTGGTCAGCTAACATATTGTGCTGTGATGCGTGGATCGCCTCCACATCACCAGGAAAAGTGTCATGTGCTGTGCCTCCGCTGCTTAAATACTGTCAGTCAGTGTAGCTGTTAGCCATGTCAGTTTGAGCCTGAATCAGACAGAAAATGAAGAGGACACAGCTGAACCTCACGCCTGCTCTCTAAAATAGTACGTTCACATATCTTTAATGTAGAATGCAGGGAAAGTGACTGAATAGAGAGACACTGCAGCGCTGGTGGAGATTATCCGTGTTTACAGCAGTTTGGCGGATAAATATGAATTTTTAGCTAAATTGTTGGCAGTGGCAAACAGCATTTCCTGTTGTTTACATCCTTGCTACAACATACCGTTAACGCTAGACACTGAGCGTTTGTGTCACTGACAGACACTGAGCGTTTGTGTCACTGAGCATGTGTCTTGTATTATGGTTAGAGCTGCTCCTTCTTTGGGGAGTTTTTAGCCAAATCCAGCACTGAGCTGGGAGATATTCTGGAAGCTCTCCTTTGTCAAATGTTAGCTATATATTTTTTTCTAATTCTCTGGAGCATAATTAAAATTAAACAAAGCACTTCTCTCTTTGTGTAGTGTCCTTTGGAAGCCCAAATACAGAAATAGAGCTAGAAATAGCAGCATATGGACAGCATTTTAGCTTTCTCTGCTATAACATTACAGTGCCTCTGGCCATACCCCTTCACTGCGTAACCTGAAGCGTTTGTGATCTCACTAACCCAGATTAATTTTTTACTAGTCCCCAAATTTTGTTCCTTGTAGGCTTTGCTAAGCTAACTCTGTAAAGTTCAATGTCTCCCTTTGCATTGAACTTTGAGTGTCTTACATTCAGAGATGTTGTTTATGTTCACACAGCTACCTTACACATGAACTAAAGTTTAAAATACGATATTGTAGTGGACCACCCCTTTAAAACCCTTATCTCGAATAATAAAGTAAGAATCTGAAAAAATATCAATTTGAAAACTAAGCTGGAATAGGCTAGTGTTGCTGCTAAGACTAATCACTGATGCAATCAACCTTTGCTAATAGAAAGATAATCAACTTGAATATTTTGTTTAATGTTGGTTATTCTGCAGTTTTAGTATTCTACAATGTAGTGTAGTTCCTCTTAAGGGAATAGTTCACACAAATTAATGTTCTTTGTTCATCTTTAGAACATAATTTAAGATATGTCCGATATCTCCACAGACAGCAAGTGTCATGAAACGGAAAGGAAGGTCCAGAAAGGAACCAAGAACATTATCAAAACAGTCCATGTGGATGTGGTACAACCATAATTGTATGAAACTACATAAGTATAATTTCTGACCAATAATAATAATAATAATAATAATAATAATAATAATAAAACTTTATTCAACCATTTCTTCTCTTCAGTGTCAGTTCAGGTGGTGTGTTTACAAGATAACTATGTGTTGTGCTGCTGACATATATTGCTAAAATCTGTATATTCTGGTTTAAATAAGTAAGGATAGGCCAAAAAAGTCCATGTCATCCTCTTTGTTGAAATATTTAGAGAAGTATATGAAGACAGTGTGCATTTTGCTTGTAAACAAAGCAGTGGCATATTTGGATTGTTGTCATTTTTGAGGGGTTTTGTGCACAAATGTATTCTTGTAGCTTCATAAAATTTAAACCACTGATGACACATGACATTTTGTTGATGCTCTGAGTATCTTTCTGGACATTTCATAATTGTTGTTGTCTGTGTAGGGTCAGAGAGATCTTAGATTTCATCTAAAATATCTTAATTTGTGTTCTGAAGTTATAAACAATTTGTCCTTTCATTTTGTCATTGTTATTCAATTTTTAGCCTTGTTTAAACCAAGCTCTTTCTGTATCTGTTGAGCACAAAAAATTTTGATGGGAAAATAGGGGACAGAATTCAAATGTAGTCATTAATTTTCCTTGGTCCAGGTTCCTGGAACAGTGTTTTGTACTAGCCTAGGTTCCGATAACTGCTTAACTCTCATTTCTGTTTTTGAAGCAAATGGACCTGTAGCTGATGATTGTACACAGACATACTGTACTGTGAAAACCCAAGTTTGCATATGCTTTGAAGGATGGTACACCTCCTGTGCCGCCCGTCCCTGCCAGCTGTATTTGCATAAACTAAACTTTTACATCAACAGAAGTCAGATCTTATTAGGTTATGTAAATCATTCGGAACAAGTAAACCATGTGCTTCACAAGCAGGCGTGAAGATGGAAAAAACAGGTAGTGGGTGAATGGGGGTGTACATTAAACTTTCAGCAGAAGTAGATTACATGTTTGAAGTATGCTAACCACGCATGTATGCGAATCTCAGACATCTGACCAGGGTAGTATAATTATTGAGACATCAGAATTATAGACAAGTTGTCAAGTAGTTATGCTTTAGAATAAATGTTTAACATGCAGCACCATAATATGAAGCAAAATAGCCAAAAGTTCATCAAAAATGTCCAAAAATAATGAAAACTGAATTGCCAAGAAGTACCTATAGACCCAGTAATATGCAATTCATAAACATGGACCAATTTGGATAAAAAGGGTAAACGCTAGCAAGCAAGGCTTGTCTGTGCATCAGTAATTAGATACTAGCATCTTCATTCATGTGTCAACCCATATCAATCACTGCCACATGAATAGTTATGATTATAGTTAAAATACTATAGTCATTTATAGTAAATTATATAGTAAAGTGTGTTTTACCATATACAGTATTTAAAACTTTGTTAATGAATTCTACACTCTACAGTGTACAGGAGTAATCTCATTAAAGCGCCATTTGCTTTGTTTGATAATGAATGTTCTCAGAGCTTGGGCTTTATTCCAACTCAAGCCTGAATATGTGTGTATGCTCTACTCTATGTCTAGGTGTAAAAACCTGTGTATTGTAAAGTTTATTGTACTGTACACAGCATTTAAAACAATTTGTTAATGAATTGTACAGCTTACTGTAGCATTAACTATAGAGAACTGACAAACTGTAATACATACTGTAGTATACTTTAACTTTACTACAGTAAACTGTTGTATAGAACTACAGTATTCGGTCTATATTGCTATAATTGTTTTACCATTACCATGGCAAACATAGAAAAACACAACAGACTAATTCAAGTACTCTACTAAAGTATAGTTCAAAAACACTATTATTTATTATAAATTCATGTAGTATTTCTTCATGGGCACATTCTTGTTTTAAAACATTAAAGTTTTAATGTTAATTCCATGTCGGTCTGGTGTTTTAATATTTAAGACAATGCTTGCACAAATTTATCAGTCAACACAATTGCTGAGCCACAAACGCAACAAAAATTCTTTCAATTTTGTGTTTTGTGTCATTATCTACACTGTTAGACCTTACCAGGCTTTTTGACAGTAGAATACTGGCAACACTGTTGCCAGTTAGTCACTGTAATAGTTTTGTTACAGTAAGTAACTGGCAACAGTGTTGCCAGTATTCTACTGTAACTGAACCATTCCAGTGAGTAGCTGGCAACAGTGTTGCCAGTGAATTACTGTAACTGAACCATAACAGTAAGTAGCTGACAAAGTGTTGCCAGTTAATTATTGTAATAGAGCAATAGTGGTAACTAACTGGAAACTATTTACAGTTAATTACTGTAGTGATACAACTCACAGCCTTATACTGTCAGGGTTCTGCCACTCTGGTCTTGTTAATTCTTGTTTTGTGGCAGAATCCGAACACTAGTTCTGTCTTGTCCTGTCCTGTTAGTGCTCGGCTCTAGTTTTCTTGGGTCGAGCACTTGTTTTGTCATTGTCTGGGTGCGCGTCATCAAGGGTGCGCGCGGACCGTGCGCGCTCCCGCTTGATGCGGGCGCGCGGGGTCTGTGCGTCCTTGGGACGCGCGCTCTTGTACTCGTGTTTGTGTTTTGTTTCGTCAGCATCGCGCTGTTTCATTCTCAGCGTCTCAGTCTAGTTGGTTTTGGTTGGCGCTGAGATGAAACATGCGCGTTGCATTTATGTGAGCGCACGGTAAGGTGTTCACTTATCTTGTGCTCGTGTCTTGCGTCTGTCAAAGCATGTGGCTCTGTGTTTACATTGGTCGCGTGCTTTTGTTGTGTGCTTCAGTGTTTGTCTAGTCATAAAAACACGCGGTTAATGAGTTCTTTCATTGGCTGCGTGTTGTCCTGTTTAATGTGAGCACTTGGCTTGTGTTGTCGCCTTGTGTCAGGTGCTCTCCCGTCTATTGTCTAGTCCCACCCTCCTTAACCCATTATTAATTAATTATGTTCATCTGTTGTGTATTAATTTAACCCTGCTTATATTCTCCTCATGTCTGCTGTCCTGTGCCAGTTCGTCATCGTATGTTGTCTCATCGTGGTACCTTGTCGTGTCTGTTCAACTCCTGATCCCTGCCAGCCTGCCCAGTCTAGTTTGGTTTGTTTATTTGTTTTGTTAATGTTTTCCCCCTCGGGGTAGTTTGTTTTGCCTTTTTATTTATTATTAATAAAACCTATTATTTCTGCACTTGAGTCCTCGCTCTCTTTTTCCTCTACACCGATCGTGACATATACTGCATACACCTTAATAGTATGTCACATATAGTTATTGTAAAATAATCAGTATTCTTAACTGTTATTAAATATAGAAAGCATATAAATTCTTCAGACAAATGTATTTTATTGTTTTGGCAGCAAACAAATATACAACAGAAAATGTCTAACAAATTAAAGAAATCAGCAGATATGAAACTAATTTTTCTATTTACAATTAAACAAAAAGCTAAAATTTATAAACAACATCTGAAGTGTATATAGCACAGGTGTCAAACATTTACATATCATCTTACACATTACTGAGGGCCTCAGGTCTGCACAGTAAGGCTGCGGTCACAGTAACGTTTGAGCATACAAAATTGGTCGTATGGCACTGCGAAAAAGAGTAGGATTAAACAACATGATTAGAGATCAAAAAAGCGAGCAATTGCTCCAGATTTTAAATTTCTGTCCAGAGAGGTCATGTTTTGATATTCAATTGGTCTCACGCAATCCTATGATGCGTTTTCACAGGTCAGAGTTCACCATTCTTGAACTTTCCTATGCAGCGATCTGCAAAAATTGTCGGAGGAGCTTGCGCTTCCAGTCTGCAGCATTTGCATGCGTATGAATGGAAGTCTATGGGGAGAATAGTGCAGTGGGACTGGGGCTTTAAGCTTTAACTCTAATTAAACACACCTGATCAAACTAATTGAGGCTTGTTAGAAATCTACAGGTAAAGCTGCGGTCACACTTGACTTTTCTTCCCATAGACTTGCATTCATACAAACACAGGGTCATGATGGCGCCGGGTCAGACCTCATCAAGATGGCGCCGCGGATGGCCGCTTCGGTGTGGGGCTCTCCAGTGTTTGCACTGTTTTTGTTAGTCTGTCCTGTTTTATGTTTATCAAACACGATCAGTTACACCGGGGATGAGCTGCTGAACATTTGGCAGTGCACACCAACTAATCAAGAACTGGATTTTGGTTTTTGTGGCGTTTTGCGGAACATTGTAGTCGGCGGAGCAGCCGCATTGTGGAAACGCTACAAGACGCGCAAGCGTGGGAAGCGAGCCAGCGCGCTCGTCAGGCTAAGACAGCGCGGCTTCAGAATGGCGCTGCCCAGCATCCACCTGGCGAATCTCCGCTTTCTTCCTAACAAAATGGACGAACTACTTCTGCTCACATGCAAAAACAAGAACTTTAACAACTCTGCTGTCCTGTGTTTCACGGAAACCTGGCTAAACGAAGCCATTCCGGACAGCGCATTAAACCTACCGGACTTTCAGCTGTACAGAGCAGATCGCGATACGGAGTCAACGGGCAAAACGCGCGGTGGTGGGACATGCTTTTACATCAACAGAAGGTGGTGTACGGATGTAACTGTGTTAAAGAAGATGTGCTGTCCTGATGTGGAAGTGCTTTTCATTAACTGTAAGCCGTTTTATTCACCAAGAGAATTTTCCTCGTTCATTCTCGTCTGTGTTTACATTCCACCGCAAGCACACGTGAGTACTCCGCTGCAACAGCTGGCTGATCTGATCACAGAGACAGAACAACAACACCCGGACTCTGTTTTTATCATACTTGGGGACTTTAATCAGGCAAAACTCACACATGAGCTGCCTAAATTCAAACAGCACATTACATGCTCCACCAGAGACAATAACATTTTGGACCATTGCTACACCACAATAAAGGATGCATATCGCTCCGTCGCCAGAGCAGCTCTAGGACTCTCCGATCACTGCCTGGTTCATCTTATACCAACTTACAGGCAAAAACTTAAAACTACTAAGCCAGTATTAAGGACTGTCAAGAGATGGACCAACGACACAGAGCAGGTCTTACAAGCCTGTTTTGAATGCACTGACTGGAATGTTTCTGAAGCTGCAGCCACAGATCTGGATGAGCTCACAGAGACTGTAACATCATACATCAGTTATGCATCCCTACCAGGACCTACTTGTCATTTAACAATGATAAACCATGGTTCACACCAAAACTCAGACAGCTTCGTCAGGCCAAAGAGGATGCTTACAGGAGTGGTAACAGGATCCTGTACAATCAGGCCAGGAACACATTGACAAAGGAGATTGGTGTGGCTAAGAAAAGCTATGCCAAAAAGCTGCAAAACCAGTTTTCAGCTAACGACCCTGCATCAGTGTGGAGAGGCTTAAAAGGTTTCACTAATTACAAGACACCGTCCCCCAGTATCGACAGCAATAAACATATTGCAAACGAGCTGAATATGTTCTACTGTAGGTTTGACACCTATAACCAGACATCTCACACCCGCCCGGACCATCTCCCTACACAGCCATCAACACCGGATCAACACAGCCCGGACCATCTCCCTACACAGCCATCAACACCACATCAACACAGCCCGGACCATCTCCCTACACGGCCATCAATACCACATCAACACAGCCCGGACCATCTCCCTACACAGCCATCAACACCTCCAGCCATCTTGCTCTCCCCCCCTGCTCTTCAGATCAGTGAGGATAATGTGCGTCAGATCTTCAGTAAACAGAAGAGAAGGAAAGCACCAGGGCCAGATGGTGTCTCACCAGCCTGTCTGAGAACCTGCGCTGACCAGCTGGCTCCCATTTTCTCACATATCTTCAATAGATCACTGGAACAGCGCAAAGTTCCATCCTGCTTTAAGCGCTCTACTTTCATCCCAATCCCGAAGAAGCCAAAGATCACAGGACTCAATGACTACAGACCTGTGGCTTTAACATCTGTGGCCATGAAGTCATTCGAAAGACTAGTGCTAGCATATCTGAAGGACATCACTGGACCCCTGCTGGACCCCCTGCAGTTCGCCTATAGAGCACACCGGTCTGTGGATGATGCAGTCAACATGGGACTGCATTATACCCTACAACATCTGGACAAACCAGGGAACTACGCAAGGATTCTGTTTGTGGACTTCAGTTCTGCCTTTAACATCATCGTCCCATCACTGCTTGAGTACAAATTGACCCAGCTCTCTGTTCCTATCTCTGTCTGTCAATGGATCACCAGCTTTCTGACAGATAGACAACAGCTAGTCAGAATGGGCAAAATCACATCCGACAGCCGCACCATCAGCACTGGTGCCCCCCAGGGATGTGTTCTTTCTCCACTGCTCTTCTCCCTGTACACCAACGACTGCACTGCAAAAGACCCCTCCATCAAACTCATTAAGTTTGCAGACGACACTACTGTTATCGGCCTCATCCAGAACGGTGACGAGTCTGCATACAGACAGGAGGTGGAGCGGCTGGCGTTATGGTGCAGATACAACAACCTGGAGCTGAACACGCTCAAAACAGTGGAGATGATAGTGGACTTCAGGAGAAACCCCCCTGCACCCCCCCCACTCACCATCATGAACAGCACTGTGGCTGCAGTAGAGTCATTCAGGTTCCTGGGCACCACCATCTCTCAGGATCTGAAGTGGGACATTCATATGGACTCTATTGTGAAGAAAGCCCAGCAGAGACTGTACTTCCTTCGTCAGCTGAGGAAGTTCAACCTGCCACAGGAGCTACTCGTACAGTTCTACTCAGCTGTCATCCAATCCATCCTCTGCACTTTAATCACCGTCTGGTTCGGCTCAGCTGCCAAAACCGACCTCCGTAGACTACAGCGAATAGTCCGGACTGCTGAATGAATCACTGGCACAACCCTTCCTACACTTCAAGAACTGTACTCTTCCAAAGTGAGTAAAAGGGCTCGCAAAATCACTCTGGACGCCTCACACCCAGCACACTACCTGTTCGAACTGTTACCGTCTGGTCGGCGCTTCAGAGCACCAAGCACAAAAACAGCCAGACACAGGAAAAGTTTCTTTCCTCAGGCTGTCTACCTTATGAACAGTTAAATATTCCCCTACTGTGCAATAAATATGTGCAATACTTTCTCATACGCACTTGTACACAGCACCTTATATCAATATACAATGCAATACTTTCTACATTCGCACTTGTACACAGCACCTTATAACCTGTATATTTATAACAATCTGTACATACAACTCAACATCCAGGTTTCTTCACTAACCGCATCTGTTTAATGTTCATAATTTTTTTATTATTATTATTTTATTTTTTCAGATTTATTTTGTGTTGTCACTTGTCACTTTATGTACACTGGAAGCATTTGTAGCCAAAACAAATTCCTTGTGTGTGTGAAGCACACTTGGCAATAAAACTGATTCTGATTCTGATGCGTCAAGTTTCGCAGGTTGCTGCGGTGCAAAGTTCAAGCTTGGTGAACTCTGATCTGCGAAATCGCTTCACTTGACTGCGTGAGACCAATAAAGGATCAAAACAGAACCTCTCTGGGCAGAAATTTAAAACATGGAGCAATCGCTCACTTTTTAAAATATCTAATAAGCTTGTTTAATCCCGCCCCTTTTCGCAGTGCAGTACGACAGAATTTCGCACATACAAAGACCAGTGTGACCGTAGCTTTAAGCTGCGGTCACACTGGGCTTTTCTCCCCATAGACTTCCATTCATACGCACGCGAATGTGTCAGGCCGGAAACGCAAGGTCATGCGTCAAGTTTCGCAGGTCGCTGCGGTGCAAAGTTCAAGCTTGGTGAACTCTGACCTGCGAAATTGCATCATGAGACTGTGTGAGACCAATCGAGGATCAAAACATGACCTCTCTGGACAGAAATTTAAAACATGGAGCAATCGCTCGCTTTTTTTAAATGTCTAATCATCTTGTTGAATCCCGCCCATTTTCGCAGCGCCGCACGACAGAAACTGCTGGCTGGAGCCCTCTAGGAACTGAGTTTGACCCCCATGGTATATAGCATACTTTTAAAGTAATTGCCAACATTAATCACAATCACATATCCCAAAAAAAAAAAAAAAAACTAAATAAATAAATTAACAAACTCCATCTCAAGCAAAAAATAAAATAAAATAATAATAATAATAATAATAATAATAATAATAATAATAATAAAAATCTGCCAGCATTGATCCTCATGTTGCTCCAAACCTGTAGGAATAATAAATAACAAAACAAATAATTTATGCATATATTTAAGAAAGCCTTTAGACTATAAATACCACTTTTACTTACTTCATTTGTAAAAATGTATGTAAGTGCTGTTTAAGGGAGAGATCGTTTTAAAACACATTCTTAGTTATTTTGTAAGATATTCAGCTTACATTGCAATTTAAAGGCTTAACTAGGTTAATTAGGAAAAGTAAACAAAGTTTTAAGAAATACTGTAACATTTTCTTTGCTCTTTTAAACATCACTTGGGATATATTTGAAAAATAATAAAAGTTTCAAAGAAGGGTAAATAATTTTGCCTTTAAATAAATGTGATTCATATATAATACTTTTTTTTATAATTGAATAAGCACTACTGTGGCATTACTTGACTCCTGAAATACAAGGTTAAAAACAAAAAAGGGCCAAAGTATGAGGCGCCGTGTAGGATTTAAATCAAACTTTGCTTATCAACACACACATAAACACGTGCATATACACCTATAAATTACTCACATATACACCTATA
Source organism: Danio aesculapii (assembly GCF_903798145.1). NCBI lineage: Eukaryota > Metazoa > Chordata > Actinopteri > Cypriniformes > Danionidae > Danio > Danio aesculapii. The sequence continues at coordinate 47,256,357 of NC_079437.1, read as the reverse complement.
CTTTTAGATGTTCAAAACAACATACTGTATATGAAACTTGTGTATATACATATAAACTTGACGCACGCATACACCCACACACACACGCACATACATATAAACTCCATCTATGCAAACACACTGACACACGCGCACATACATATAAACTCTATCCATGCATACACACCCACATTAACACACGCACATACATATATATTCCATCCATGCATACACACCCACACTAACACACGCACATACATATAAACTCCATCTATGCAAACACACCCACATTAACACATGCACATATGTATAAACTCCATCCATGCATACACACACACTAACACACGTACATACATATAAACCCGGTCCTTGCGCGAGCACATACGCACATACATAAACTTGATCCTTCCATACACAACCATAAAAAAGTTGCGCAAACATATATATATATATATATATATATATATATATATATATATATATATATATATATATATATATATAATGACTTGTGTATATACATATATGCTAGTGATTTCATATGTGAGTGCGCATGAATTTTTCACTGTAAAAAGAAGGTATTTCAGTATAACAGGAAGTTATCTCAGTTCATTAAAATGAAGTCATTTCAGTCTAAAAGTCACAGCCAAAACGAAATATATCATTATTTATAATTATAAGCATGTATCAGGTAATTTCAATTAGCTGTGTTGTAGTGAAATATATCCTATCTTCAAGCTTATGAAATATAAATAATGTGATTAATTGAGGTATTAGGTCTTTTGATTATTGAAAACATGACATGACTGCTCTAGCAAAATGTTTATTAAAAATCCTAAAATAAATGAAAGCAGTAGGTTTAATCAATACACGGTCACATATGAAGTATATAATATTATTTATTATTAGAATAAATACATTGTTTTCTAATATGATTTTCTGTATGGTGTCGCAAACCTTAATGGGTTATTTTGGGTTCACACTTCAGTCTAGAAGGTGGCAGGAATGCACATTGTTGGTTTGCCAGCTGCCATTAATCAGCAAATAAGACGAAGTAAGCTATTTTGCCACGTTTCTCCATTTGAATGACCATGATGAACAGTGATAGCGCTAACGTTACAGACGCAATTAACATTTTGCGAAATGTTCTTGCTTCGCCGACTATAATTAGATCCATATCTAATTCAGTGGAGTCAAATGTGTCCCCTTCAGCTGAACTGCAAACAGAATCTGAATTGCGCAATTTATTTCGTCATCAAGGCCCGCAGTTCAAGACTGTGGTCACGCCATCTGCGGTTCGGAGAGAGACGGTCACGCTATCTGTGCTTTAAATTGTAGTGCGCGTCTACTCTGTGTTTTGCGGTAGACTAAAGACGCGTGTGTTTAATGCGCTGCAGTTTTATAATCTTGTTTCACTTTTATTTCATCTTCATTGCAATTAACACAAGTAAATAAAGCACCTACAAACGTCACGGCTATCAAGATCACTCTGAAATTCATGTTGATTTGCATGAGAAAAAAAATTACTTAATGCCTTCCGTTTGAACGGACATGCCTTCCGTTCACACCGAAAAGTTAATGCACATCCACATATAAATCACCTGCATATATGCACAACTTTGTATACGTTTGTGTATCTTGTTTTGGATGTTTGCTCGACTGTTTAAGGAGTGTTTATGCATGCTGGGAGTTGTATGTGCGTGTGTGTGTGGGTGGGTGTTTATGCAAGGAAGTTTATGTATGTGCGTGTGTGTGCGCGCACAAGGACCGAGTTTATATGTATATGCGTGTGTTAATGTGTGTGTGTGTATACATGGATGGAGTTTATATGTGTGTGCATGTGTAATGTGGGTGTGTATGCGTGGATGGAGTATATATATGTATGTGCGTGTGTGTGTGAGTGTATGCGTGCGTCAAGTTTATATGTATATACACAAGTTTCATATATGTTGTTTTGAACATCTAAAAGTATAGGTGTATATGTGAGTAATTTATAGGTGTATATGCACGTGTTTATGTGTGTGTTGATAAGCAAAGTTGGTAACACTTTATAATAACTACACACTATAAATCATTTATTAAGCATTAGCAAATAGTTAATTCATTATGTGTTAAGCATTTACTCTACATTAATAAACGTTAGTAAGCAGTTCATAACTGCAGCTACAAATGCTGTATTCTTGACTTAAAAACATATTTATAATGTGCTTAATACTTGTAATTTCATACTTTGTTAATGGTTTATTTTTCATTACTAAATTAAGTATTGCGTTGTTTACAAACCATTTGTATTTAAAAGTAGTTGAGGGTTTTTAGGATCATTCAGAATGAGTTAGTAAATGATTAATAAACTATTGAAATCAACGTTTATATGTCTTATTATTCAGGCATATATTAAGGGTTACTATGTATGTTAATAAATGCTTTATAAACTCAACTTCATCTAGTTTTGTGACCTAATCTAAAGTGAGGACTATTTATGCTTTATAAATCCCTTGTAAATGACAAATAAAGGCTCAGTTAAATTCTAAACAGGAGAAATGACAATATTCATTCCTTTTCATTTAAAAGAAAAAGAAAAATACTTCAAAAGAAAAATCAATCTTTGCAACCTTATCTAAAATAAAATAACTGTAGAGTTTAAACATTGCATCTTATTATATTGTTAAATTATTAAATTGTTGTTGTTGTTTTATCCAGTTTTATGACGTATTTTGACACTCCTGTTATTTGGCAATGTTTAAACTTTACAATAATTTTATTTTTCAGATAAGATTGCAAAGATTATTGTTCATTTGATTCTGAGCCTTTAATTGTCATTTATAAGGGATTTATAAAGCATAAATAGTCCTCACTTTAGATTAGGTCACAAAATTGCATGAAGTTGAGTTTATAAAGCATTTATTAACATATTAGTTAACTATTAGTATATGCCTGAATAATAAGATATGTAAATGTTGATTTCAATAGTTTATTAATCATTTACTAACTCATTCTGAATGATCCTAAAAACCCTCAACTACTCTTAAATACAAATGGTTTGTAAATAATGCAATACTTAATTTAGTAATGAAAAATAAATCATTAACTAAGTATGAAAATACAGTTATTAAGCACTTTGTATAGGTGCTTATAAGTCAAGAATACAGCATTTGTAGCTGCAATTATGAACTGCTTATTAACGTTTATTAATGTAGAGTTAATGCTTAACAAATAATGAATTCACTAGATGCTAATGCTTAGTAAATGATTTATAGTGTGTAGTTATTATAAAGTGTTACCGCAAAGTTTGATTTAAATCCTACACAGCGCCTCATACCAAAACACACACACACACACACACACACACACACACACACACACGCACACACACACACACACACACTCAATGCTGATCATGCATACAAAATAATTATTTTTTTTACGTTTTTTTTTTTAAGTTTCAAATAATTCCGAAAAAATAAGCACATTGAAAGAACACACACATACTCTAGATATGGTTAGAAACATGTTTGTCAAACACAGGCATATACCATGCGTCAATTCTCAATTAAAAAAAGTTTTAAATAATTATAAAAAACAAAAATAAAGTCGGCAACACCAAAAATCCAAAAGAACCAATCTTTTATTATTATAATTATTATTTACTTAAAAAATCTCAAGACAACAAACTTTCTATTGCCTCTAATATAAATTCATAGGTGGAAACACAACTCTGAAAAATACTTAGCAACAAATTCACAACCTGGGACCTGACAATGGAGGTTTGTGCATGGACGGCTATGTGTATCATATTTTTTGTGATTCCCTGTGATGACTTCTGTGCACATGTTACCTAACTGAGGTGATTGGAATTTAATGGTTTTTATTTGAATAAAAACTGCTTAGTTGCCAGAATACTTTTTGCATCTGTACATTATAGCAATATGCAATATCCAATTAATAAATATACTTAAATAAAAGTAAGAAGTTATATGAGGAGTTATATAACTAGCTAACAATGGAGCTTTCAAGTACACAGTTCAAGATAACAACAATATAACTTAAAACACAGACTTATTTTAGAGACCCTCAAAAACATTTGGGCACTTGCTCATTGTAAATTCTTAATTATGGCTTAAAACATATCAGACTCTGTACCTGAATTGATAATAGAATGGAGCCAACACCTGCAGCTCCCTTAAAGGGCCAGCATTTTCTGAAAACTTTTTCTAACAACTTTGTGTTTAGAATATGACAGACAGCCTGCGTATGTGTGTGTTAATGCCTAAATCATTGTTTTCTGCCTTAAGATAAATGCACTTCTCTATAATTAGCAACATAAAGTATCAGAGTAGATGGGGCAGTAACGGTTGAACAGTAATTTATCATTTATTGTCACAGTTACTATCTGTAATGAGTACATAAAGTAAATTAATGTAAATAATTTTTTGCACTGCCCAATTTCATACAAATCCTACTCCTTTTACAGTAAAATACTGTTTCCTTTTATTACAGCAAAACACTGGCTATTTTACAGTTATTCACTGCATCATCTACAGGGCAATAGTGCAGTTAAGCTTTAACCCCAATTAAACACACCTGATCAAACTAAATCTAAAGTGTGTTGAAGCAGGGCTGGAACTAAACTCTGTTGGGCTGCGGCCCTCTAGGAGTTTGACACCCCTGGTACATAGCATACTTTCAATGCAACTGCTTACATTTTTCACAATCATGCACATTACATTGAATAAAAACAATAAAAATATACAAACTTCATCCAAAGCAAAAAATGAATAAAAAAACCTATAGTAATAATAAAAAAACAAAACAAATAACCTGATGTATGCATTTATTTAGGAAAGCCTTTATACTATACTGTTAATGCGACTTACTTAAGTTTTCTAGTCAAATTTATTAAGTCTCTGCAAAAATGTATGTAAGTGCTGTTTAAGATATTGTTTAAGTACTAGTATTCAGCTTAAAGTGCAATTTAAAGGCTTAACTGTAGGTTAAACTAGGCAAATTAGATTAATTATAGTAAAAGTAAACAAAGTTATAAGAATTATTGTGACAGTTTCTTTGCTCTGTTAAACATCACTTGGGATATATTTGAAAAAATAATTACATTTCAAAGGAGGGTGAATAATTTTGCCTTTAAATGTGTCTCGTCCATATCTTATACTTACCTTTTAACAAGCTCTAGTGTAGCATTACTTTACACTTGATGCTCAATGTTAAAAATATAAAAGGAACCAAAAAAAAAAAAAAAAACACAGAGATGGCTTCAGTGAAATTCATCTTATCAATGCAATGACTCACTCTCCCCTCAATGCTGACCATTCACATATTCACATACCAAACCAAAACTGAACATATATATATATATATATATATATATATATATATATATATATTTTTTTTTTTTTTTTTTTTTTTTTTTTTTTTACTTATAACAATAATATTTTTTCTAACAAGAAATTTGATCTACAATTTTTGTAGTTATTGAAAACTATTTTGTTAGATTAGCTCCAGATTTAGCTTTGTTACTGACTAATCTAATGTATATGCACAAATATAATACTGTAATGCTTCCTATAGAAAATATGAATTCAAATGAGAGATTTGTGAGTGGAATACTCATATATGGTGATGACTGTATGCCAAACAGATGTGTCAAACGCTTCAATTTTCAATTCTCTCATTATAACAACCATAGTGTAAAGACAATGTAATTAAGTAAATGTAACATGTATGTAACAATACTGCCTACAACTATCATCCACCAACAGTCAAACTATGTGTACATGTGCACACCTTTAAGACTGTGTAATTGTCAATTTGTGTCTACATATGTGTGCAATGTTTGTTTTTTCTTTTGCGTATTTATTGTCTTTAGTACAGAATGTATTTTACCAACAAAGGCTCATTGTGAATACGTAGCCCCATACACATTTCTGGAGAGCACAAATTATATAGCCAGAGCTACGTATGGCTGCATTTCATCATTAAAATCATCATTAAAATGAACGCTATGGTGTGGTATGATGCCTGTATGTTCTGTTTTTTGGGGTTTTTTTGGTTATTTTACTCTACCTGCTGACGGCTTTTCCGCTGTTACCAGTTTGCCCATTGGCTTACCACATATGCCGACGGATT